>NC_044908.1:37106493-37386830 GCF_001633185.2 Quercus lobata
TAAAAATTAAACCCAGTCATAACATAGAACCTGTTACCAGCACTCCATGATGTATTGAAGCCATATCTTGTTGTCAATAGGCTAATTATTTTCAGTATAATTGAAACATTAAATGTATTTTCTATTTTGACACTAGGTAGTTTCATTGTTCATTTACAAAAACTTTTACAAGGATTTAGAATACAAACCAAGAAAAATGTAACAAAATTTAGTTACATTGGTTTGAGTGTGTAATACAATGTAATTGATTGTGCACCTTTTTATTTCTAATTTCTTGTAATGATTCAAATGGAGCAATTTTGATGTTCCCTATACGGTCATGAATTGATGCACGAGTTTGATCCAATAATGAATAAAGTTAATAATGAACAAAACTTTATTGAAATGTATACTTTGATTACAAAGCTATTAGAACAAGAGCCCTAATTAAAAACACAGTCATGGGCAATGATTTATTTCACTCAAAAAGCACCTAAAATTTGCATTCACAAATTCTGTAAGGATGCAAGTTGAAGCCCAATTGTAATAAATAAGATTATACCCAAGCAAAATACTTCCATTCAAAACAATTTTTGAATTATACAAGTGGCTGAAGTTTAGGTATCCCAAAAATATATATATATTTGTACAATACTTCTTCTTAATGGTAGAACTTATACAAGTGTGAGAACATGTATTCTTCACTAACATAAAACAATCTAAACTTAGCACTAATCCCTCCAGCAGATGCCATTTCGCGCTCTTGGTGATCAATCGAAGAATAGTATTCCTTTTTTTTTTTTTTTTTTGACATCAAGAATAGCATTCCTTTAATCATGCCATTCAACCTGACAAAAGAACAAAGCGTGATTTCAATGATAAACATAAATCAAAATTTCCAATTAACAGCAGGCACAAGTGAAGCCATAAGATCACTATCACTATTTACTACTAAATATGTAAGTTTGTTGAGGGTTTAGCTTGGGAATTTCCATCTTAAGAACTCAGCTAAGGGACCAATATTAAAAGTGAAATACAAAGCATATCATATAGTCTAAATGTTCATGAGATACATTTAATTCCTTTATAATCAATGGCATAATATGCTAGGTGCACAGCCCAATTTAATGGGGCAATCAAAAAATAACAAATGCATTTTGCATTAAGGAGAAGCAAAGACTAAAAAAGGGCATCAAAGCAAAATTACACTCCAATAAAGGTTGCCATTGAAAGAATCTGAAAAGAGACCCAAGGTATTTAGTGGCAAATGCCGGTGAAAATTTTTTGGCATGAATTTTATTTCAAGATAAGCCAATTAAATTCACAGCATGTTTCTGTGTTGGACAAAAACAACAGGGAGCACCAATGGACAAAAATAAGAAATCAAACCCAGAGAAGGAAAAATCAAAGAGAGAGACAGAGGAACTTTGTTATATTTCTCCATCTTTCTCCTTCCATATATGTTTATCAAAAGCAAGATATCATATATCCACAATGAAGTTGCAAGCCATGCAACTAATCCAAATCTTTATACCTATTTTCATGAATTACGATTCAAAATATAACCATATAATGCTAAGATAAATTTGTTCTTACATTAAACAAGCAGCTAGACTGTAAACACTTAAACTCATCATACTGTCGTACACATGAAAAAAATAATAATAATAAAAATAAAAAGATCAAGAAATACTCCAATTTGGACAAAAAAAAAATTTTTCCCAACTTTTGAGGAATTCATTACAAAGGTCTGCTAGAGTAAATACTCGCTCACTATTAAGCAATTAAAAAAAATCATTATTTGAAGTAATTTTCGGTTTATAGCTAATTAAGAAAAACATGGAACATGAATTAGAAAAATTCATGAATCAGTTTGACAATGGTAAAACGCATTCATCAACTTAAAGGTTATGATAAATATATAACAACTTTAAATCAGCAAAGCGAAACTTTGCAAAAGTTTGGGATTTAGTCCTCTTATGGTGAAAAATGACAAAAGATAAATGCTTGTTTATTTAAAAGGAAAACAAGTAGGTAAACCACCATTTATACATAAAGATTCTGTTATTTTTGTTGTCTTTTCACTTGAACACAATCTGTATCCAATAACACAAATTCCACATTATTTTTTTCCCAAGTACAATAGGGAATTCAATTTCTTTATCAAAAGAAAACAAAATCCTAATACAATACTAAAAATTAAAATATATATATATATATATATATATATATATTTATGTTTTTTGGTTGAGAAAATTAAAAGAAGGAAAAATCAAAGAGAGAGACAGAGGAACTTTACCGGAACCACGGCCAGAATTGGTGGAGCGGAACACGGTGGTTGCTAGCAGTAGCCATGGAGATTAAGCATCAACTTCTCTCTTTCCTGATTTTCTCCAAACCCAAACCCTAACCTTCTCTGATTTGGGTCTGAACCAAATCGACAAGGCTGGCTCACCGCAACCACCACCTCCGATGGCAGCTTCTTCTCTCCTTCGACCAAAATCTCTTTCTCTATCTCTCAATCCTCCACAGATCAAACCTGAAAGATCTTCAACTTCTCTCTTTCCCAATTTTCTCCAAACCCAAACCCTAACCTTCTCTGATTTGGGTTTGAAAAGCATCAATGTCTCTCTCTACACCCGATTCTCTCCAAACCCCAACTCTTACTCTCTCTCTGATCTGGGTCTAAAAAGGATGCGTGTATGGTGTCAGGATCTCTGGTGAGCTAAGGTTTTTTCTTTGTTTTTGCTGATGGGTTTGAGTTTAGTATGCTAGAAGTGGAGGTTGAGAGAGTTTGAACTTTGAAATTTGAGAGAGAGAGTTTGAACAGCTAGTGAGAGTTAAGAGTTTAACTTGAGTTTTTTTTGTTCAGTTGAGTTAAACTCCAGTTAAGTGCGTTGACCTCCAGTTAAGTGTGGTGTTAACATTTTAAATGACTTGTCCAGTTTTTGAGCATGGATCATTTTGGACAAAATCCCCACCGTGTACTGGAGCCTCTCCATTTCAAAGGAAATGGAGAGGATCCGTATCAGGTATAATAGAGGGTGTGGGTGTGTTATAAACGAGTGGCCTACCTTTCAAATCTAATTTGTGCGTTTTGTCATTTTCTCCTCTCTTCGGATCGGATCTTCTCAACCTCAGAGTATCTCTCTCTCCATAAACAAAAAGAAATACAAAAAAGAAGCCATGATTATGTCCTTTTTACTCCAAGAAGAAGACACAGGTAGGGGTAGGCATGGTGGGCATGGCCAACGCACTAACACTCTCATTCTCTTCTTCTAGCTCTCTTAATCTTATTCTTTGGCCTCACCACCACCTTTCAATACCTAATTGGAGTTGGAGATACAAACGCACTCCTACTATGGCCATGGCCATGGCCAAAGTGGTCCCAGCCGTAATTGTGGGCAGCGGACGAGTGGGAATGGCATTGCAGGAAATGGGCAACGGTCAGGATTTGGTGGTGAAGAGAGGACAGTCCGTGCCTCTTGATTTCGAGGGACCCATCTTCGTCTGCACTAGGAATGATGATCTTGACGCCGTTCTTCAAGCCACTCCTCCCTCCAGATGGAACGGTAGCTAATAACTTAATTTCAATTATAATATATATATATATATATTTTTTTTTTGCCATTCAATCTCAATCTCAATCTCAATCTCAAATCAAAATGTAGCGCAGATTTGGTATTTTTCCAGAATGGAATGCTGGAGCCATGGCTTAATAGTAAAGGTCTAAGTGATGCGGAGCAAGTGTTAGCCTATTTTGCAGTTTCAAAGCTTGGAGAAACCCCTGTGGATGGAAAGACTGATACCAATCCTGAAGGACTAACTGCGGCTTATGGCAAGTGGGCCCCTGCTGTTGCTGCAAGGTTGCATGCTGCTGCCCTTTCTTGCAAGGTAACACCAAACCCAACTATCCTTTTTCAGTTTCACCCATAAATTAATTTTTTAATGTTTTAACATCACACACACTCGCTCAAATACTGTTCCCCAATTAAATTCAGACACCTCGTTGCATTGACCAATGAAAATGCAAATATTGTTAGGACCTTTAAATTCTATGCAACTATGTGTCTGGATTTAGTTGAGTAACCTGACGTACTGCATCTACATCTATGCTACTGTACATATTGCCTGACAGGATTTAATACAAGCTTGTGTAATGTGTAATGTAACTTAAGCTAGGTTCTGGACAAGGAAGCGTTTCAAAAGCAGATGTTAGAAAAGCTGATATGGATATCAGCATTCATGCTTGTGGGAGCTCGTCATCAAGGGGCCACTGTTGGTGTTGTGGAGAAGGAGTACCGCTCTGAAGTATGCTACCTTTGTGAATAACATTTTTCCCCCTCTAAGTTCCACTGCAAATTAATTAGTGTTGTCTATCAGACTTTTGGGCTGAAAATATGAGAAATGAAGTTAGACTAAATTAGCTGCATATCATTTTTATTTGCAACTATTACTAGATTTTGGAGCTTCATAAAGAATATGTTGGAATGTGGGCTTTGGATTCTGATTTCTTGCTTTATCTACTTCTTCCTATGCCTCTCTATCCCTTACAGCTGCAGGCGGTGAACTAGGGTTTTGCCCTGATCTGCCATTAATTTATTTTTTAAACATAATTCCTTATTTTCTTTGTTTTTTCAGTGACCTCTTTGTTCAATTGTGTGCCCTCTTCTTTCTTAGACTGTAGTATCTAAGCTCAACTATTTAATGATATGAGAAAAATATACAAACACCTACTGTGGTGTGTCCTTAAAACATGAAACCTTAGTTTTGAATGTAATACAACCCCCTTTTGTTATTGTTTTATGTATAAACCATTAAACATCTCTTTATATGAATTGTAAGTTGCTCATGTGACAACATATGTCCATATTTAGTGCTGCATTTTCACATAAAACAATACCACAAGATTGTTTGTTTTGTTTTGGTTTTTTTTTAAGTGTTACATAATTAACGATTTACCCTTAAGACAACTAAATGAGGATTAAGTGTTACACACTTACACTCAAAACCTCAAGTGGGCTCCATGTTTTTAGGGAAATCACAAAAGGTTTGTATATCTATCCCTAATATCTTATTAAAAAAGAGACGCATATGGGGAGTCAAGACTCATTGTATTTATTATCTTTAAAATGATTTGATATAATTAATTCATATCAGCTTATGATCATATGAGGCATCACTTAGCAAATTGTGTAATCACATAACTTGATTACAAAAGTAGACAAAACCCTGATCTCAAACTCTTTCTTGAATAATTTATGTATAACATCTAGGTCTTTGCTTTGTTTGCAATGACTGACATTATATGTCTTGCAAGAAGCAGTATTTCTTTAAACATATATTTGATCCAATTGTTGACTTTAGCATTCACTGGGCAGTAAAATGATTGTTTTGGTGAGGCCAAAGTTGAATAGAATTAATCATTTTCATTAGAAATGCGTACGAGAATTGTGTGCTCAATCACCATTAATTAACTCTATTCCAAATAAACCATAATGGTTGCTTTCATTTGCCAGTTTTGTTTTTCACATTTCTATATAAGCCTTCTTGGTTACTGGGAAGATGACCTTCTGAACGCTAAATATAGGTTTGTGGAAGAATTTATTAGTCCTATTTTATAAACAAGACTTCTTAGTGGTATCAGGGGGTTGAGTTCAGTGGAAATTGGGCTTTCTGTTTAGTTCATCTAATTCATTCCATTTTCAACAATCTTGATGGATTTAGGTTGCATAGTTTAAGAACTTAATTTCCCCCCTTGCCAAGGAGTAGGGATTGAATCAGGTTTTCTAGTTTTCCTCCAACTAGGTTGATATTGTTTGGAATGGGCTTATTTGCTGCTTCTCTTCCCAGTGATATGATCAATTTTGAAATACCCTAAATTGTGTGGAGTTGATTGGATTGGATTGGATTGTTTGAGTGTGTGTTGTGCGGGCATGTGCTGAGTCCTATATTTGCTGTGTATTATGTGGATCTTGGGTTTATAAGTGATTACGAGTAGTCATTGTAACTAAAGTAGTCAAGATTGAAATCCTACATAGGATCGATGAGAGGATTAGTTGATTGGATCGAATCGTAAGAATTTACTTTTCATAAAAATATTTAATGAGAAATCATCAGTAATGATAATATATGTTAAAGATAAGGAAAAAAGAAAAAGAAAAAAGAGAAAAGAAAAGGAAATGTGACACAAATTACGCTTAAAAGGTACTAACTACTTAATACAACTTGATCGCTAGGGTTGGAGAATCCTAATCTCACCATAGAAAGATATAATTACAAATAATTGTAATAACTCTAATGGGTGTCGATTCCGTTGCTTAGATGCTATATGAACGATCCTATACCGATCCAAATTGATTCTTTGGGGTAGGATCGTAGGGATTCTATAGAGTAAGATTGGTGGATTTTGCACTCCATCATTTAGGATTGGGATCCCAAGTCAATCCTACCCTATGAAATATTCTACACCAATTTGGATTGTTTTTATGGGGTAGAATCCTAGGATCTTAGGAGTCTAAGATCCAAGATCGAGATTCTAATAGCCATGTCTGTAATTTGACTAATCTTTTTAGGGTGTAAGCATAGATATGGCTAGTGATTTCCTCGGGGCAGGTCGCTCAGGGGCACTGCAGCACGTGTACCCCTAACGACTACGTTAAGAATTTAAGTAGGGGAGATTTTAATAACTTGACTGGTCTTTTTGGGGGTATTTAACAAGATTACAATATCGTTTAGGAAGGAAAAAGAAAATCCTGAATTGTAATATGTATGGTGCTTTTTCACCCTGAATCTATCACATTAAACAGTATACTTGAAAGGATCTCTCATGTCAATTGCACCAAAGTTGGTCAATGAATGGAATATAATGAATTTAATCTGCTTTGAGTTTGAGGTACTGTGTGAAATTGAGCATGGAATATATAGCCTTGTGGAAGAATGCCAAGTTCAAATTGGTTATGGGTTGAGAACCAGAATTAGCTCAATACTTAACAATCATCATTTATGCTTTTAGGTCTCTAGCCTTATAGTAGAACTCGCTTCTGCAGCAGCTGCCGAGAAAGGTTTAGTATTTGATGAGGCTATGGAGGATAGATTATGTGCATACTCCCGAGCTGTTGCCCATTTTCCTACGGCAATTAAAGAGGTAAAAGATACAATTTACAGATATTATTAATATGTCTGATTCATGAACTTAAATCTGTTTCTCATTGTTAAGTTTTCTTGATGCCTGTAGTTCAAATGGAGGAATGGTTGGTTCTACTCGCTCTCAGAGAAGGCAATTGCACAAGGAAAACCTGATCCATGTTGCCTTCATACAGCGTGGTTGAAAGAATTGAAAATTGTCTAGAAAATGGAACTCTGAATGTTACATTGGATACCCACGCTTATAGTTCTCTTGTAATGGTCGTTGGTGCTTTTTTGATACTTGTTATGAACGAGGTACGTTCCACACGGGAATTTTCTGATTTATAATGCTATTGTTTAAAGAAAAAGATTCAAATAAAAAGAGAAAAAACAAAGAAAATTAACAAGAGATGAATTATGGGTTACTGTGGTTCTCATGTCATTCACGTACAAGAATTTTGATGGCAATTTTGCCTTGCTCCACTTGACCCATCCCATCCATGCTTCGCTCCATGCTGGCTTCCCCTGCCCTGCAAAGGTGGTGGGATGGGGATGGGACAAGATTTTAGACTTGTACCACGGGATGGGGTTACACTTTTTAGACCCAACCTACTCCGCCTTGTCCCGTCCTGCTTCGTCCTATATTAATAAGGGTTAAATTGTAAATTTTTCATATCCTAAAACTCTACTATTTAAACAAATATATCATCAACTTATTTTATTCTACTCAATGTGACTCTACATCTTTTTCTCTCCAGCAAAATTAGAAATAAGGTACCAATTTTTACGTTTTCTTTTGCCTTTATTAGAAACAAATTTATCTACTATTGAATCATTAATTCCATTCAACGTCTTTCTCAACATAGTTTTCAGCATAAACATAATAGAATGTTTTCTATTTTTATGAGTTACGAGTTTGAATGTTTGTGTTTGTGTCATTGTGCGTGGCTATTATGAGGTACAAGTCTAAATGTTTGTGTAGTTATTTCTATCATGAACAAATTGGTACAACATAATAGCTTGTCCTATGAGGTATATACATATTAGAAAAAATAAAGAAAAAAGGACTTCCAGATTAGTTTCTAGAAAGAGATAAAGATGTTATAAAAAAAATAATAAAGACAGAAAAAAGATGTTATAAAAAAATTAGAGACAGAAAAATACATTAGGTATTATTAAAAAATAAACAAAATATTGTCATGAAAGTTAACTCACTATACCTATTGGTGTGTTTGGTTTTGTATCCTGAAGTATTTCTAATGGGATAAATTTATTTGTAATTTCAAGTATATTTTTATTAATGAAACAGATAATTTTATTTTAAAAAATTGTAATAGTTGTAGGACAAATTAACAAGAAATAGAGTTTTGCGAGGCTTTGTAGGGCCCTAAGGGGCACGGATGGGGCAAAAAGAATTTCTCAGTCATGCAGGGCGGGGATGGGCAAGACAAAACCATGTAAGACGGGGGCGAAGATCCCATCTTTCAACCTTGCCCCACCATATTGCCATCCCTATATGAGATGGTTAAATTGCGGCAAGTGTGAGAGCTAATCCACATTGACAATAATAGGACCGCAACAAGCAAATGAAGTATGCAGGGGAGGTGTAACCGAAAAAGAAAGCATAGTTTATACAAAACTTTTTTTTTTCTTTTTAAAAAAACTTATTTGGAATTACAAACTCAAATTGTATTATTTCTCCAACTACTAAAAAATATATAAAGCCCATCAAATAGCAGGCAATTATGAGATGCAACATGCAAGGGGATTCTAGCATTTTACTCTTATTTTTAAAAAAATTTTGCAATGTGCCCCTATTTTGAAACTATATAGGTAAATGCTCCTGTTTCGATACTCGATTACCTTAAAATCAAGTTTCAATGAAATACTCGATTTGTACAAAATCGAGTTATGCCCGATCAAACTCAAAAGAAAAAAAAAAAAAAAAAAAAAAAAAAAAAAAAATTGCATGGAACTCAAGTTCCATTAAAACCGCCACTATAGGACAATCAAAATGTAGCTATAGGTTATGCTCAAGTTCCATGCAATTTATTTTTAGTTTGATCAGCTATAGCGGCATTCAGGAACACCTATAGTGGCATTTTGGGACTCGAGTTTCATGCAATTTTTAATTTTAATTTTAATTTTAATTTTAATTTTAATTTTTTTTTTTTTTTATTATTTTTTTTAAGTTTGAATGTGTATAACTCGATTTTGTACAAATCGAGTATTTCATTATTTCATTGAAACTCAATTTTAAGGTAATCGAGTATCGAAATAGGGGCATAAATCTAGATAGTTTGGAAACAAGGGCATATTGCCAAATATTTTAAAAAATAGGGGTAAAAAGCTAGAATCCCCCAACGTGCAATTGGTTAGTTATAGATCTAAAACTAAATACTCTTGAAAATATAAGATCTACCTTATTCCATCCAGGAGATCTAATCCTTGTGAAAAAGAAAGTAATTTTTGAAGAATATTCAAATCTAATATTTTAATGATAAAAATAATGAAGGCATGGAGAAAAGAAATTTGAATATGGTTTTTGAAAGGATGACTGAATTTTTATAGATAATTCTATATTTGATTTTAGGTATTGAAAACAAGGAATTTTATGAGGAAATTCCAAATCTGGTTTTATGCATTGAAAACAAGGAATTTTATGAGAAAATTCCAGATCTGGTTTTATGTTTAATAGAATGAATGAGATTTAGGATAAAATTTCAGATTTGGTTTCATGTTTAAAAGGATGAATGAGATTTAGGATAAAATTTCAGATCTGGTTTTATGTATTGAGAAAGCAAAGGAATTTTTATAGAAAATCCCATGTCTGGTTTTTGGTGTTAAAAAAACAAAATAAGAAGTTTTTTAATCATGTAAAAATTAAATCTGATGATGCACAAAATCTTCAATCAGTCAAGTGTCCATGTGTGCAACGATTGGAGGTTCTGAAGAACAAAAGGTGAAGAACGTACAGAGAGCACTAGTAAGGTTCTGGCCAAAGAACATCTGAAAGTTAAATCAATATTTGAACGATCTCCAATAACTCTAAAGTATGAGAGCTAGGAAATTCATATACCTTGGAGAAGAGGAGGCTTGGTGCTTATATAGTGATATAGAGCTGACCAGGTGTAGACACCTTATTTTGTAACTGAATAGTAAACTTTAGTCCCCAGCCCAATGATGAGCTCAACATGTCTACAAAGTAGGGGTGTCCAAGGGTTGGTCCGAGTCGGGTTTTTACCCAACTCGTAACCGAACAGCTTACATTGGGTGGACGGTTGAACGACCCACCGCCACCCATAGACAACCTCAAGTTGAGTTAGATCGGTCTCTAGTGGACAACAGTCGGGTCAGTTAGCCTTGGAACTAAGTTACAACCATTGGGTCTTTTTCATATCGTAGCTTAAAACCACCACATCAAGCCCAGATTTGAGCGAAAACTTCATCTCATCACCAGATCTAAAAATAAAAATAAATAAAATAAATAAATAAAAAACTAGATCTCCACCATATCTAACCAAAAACTACCAAATCTTCACCATAATATCGCTAATTCTAAACGGATCTAGGTAAATCTGGCCTTCTGTCATGGGTTTTCTCAGTCAAATCAGGTTCATCGGGTTTTGGAGAATAAAACCCGCTATCCGACTTGCCTAAGTCAGTTTTTGGTGGCAGAGACCCGTCGTTGACCGTCATTGGTGTCGAGTCAGCTTGGGCGGTTTGGTAGGTGGGTCAGTCTCTAGGTTTCGGTGGACAACCCTACTACAAAGGGTAATTGAAGTTATTTTGATAGTTTGGAAATAATCACAACTCAAAAGTGCTTAAATCGCTTTGAAAATGATGCAGAAAATGACATTTTCTCATTGTTTGGACCATAACTTTTGATTCAAAAAGAATATTTTAGTTAGGTTTGTTTCATTGGAAAGTAGACATACCGGGCTTCAATTTGAACATAAATTTGGTTTAATTTGGATTTAAATTGAGTGAGTTATGACCGTTTGAATTTGGGCCAACTGCATAGTCAAAATTAGGATTTTGGGGAAGCATTTGTACGCATGCCCCGAACATGCGTACGTAGACTCATTCCCAAGCCTTCATAACTTGAGTTTTGGGCCCTAAATCATCATTCTTTGATGGGGCTCAGCCCTCAGACCCTTAGGAACGTCCAAAATCCTCTAAATGAGTCTAGAAACCCTAGTTTAGGAATATAAATACAACTTTATGCCTCCAAAATCAAACCCTAGCTAGAGAAGATGACTTTTTCACTAAACTCTTCCAAGAACATCTTCTCACTTTGAATCTTCTGATATCATAGCAGCTAGCATGTTTTTAAGTCTTTCAAAATCTCTTTCTAGTGGTCTTAAGGTAGAATCTATCTATCTCATTCCAAGAAACGTTTTTTAAAGATTCTTTCTAAAGCTTTTCAAGAACATCTTTTTTTCATTTTGAGTTGTGATTACCTATAACCTATTGAATCCTATGATTTCCTTGATATCTCATTGAATCTTGTTGTGTAGGCACTAAGGAGCCGGTTAAATATCAACTTAGTTATGTTCCATAAGCAAAATGAGTCTCTTTCCATGGCTCTTCCTTAATTTGGGTTTTTATAACTTGTATTCTTGTTATTCTATCTTTGATTTATATGTTATGCATGCTTAGAAGTTTTTATTTATTTTTTATTTTTTATTGAATATATTGTGTTATTTTCTGTCCTAGTTGAAGAGTTAAATGATTGGATATATTGATGAACATGTTTTGATGTGTTAAATGTTTTTCTTGATTGTTGTTAGATCCAATGCATGTTTAGGAACAGATTTTTTTTTTTTTTTTTTTTTTTTTTTTTATTTCTTCGTTTTGTTGATCTTTGATATATATGTTGTTATTTTAGGGTTTGTAGTTTATATATTAAAAGCATGCTAGGTTTTGTTTGATTGTCATTTTGTTACTACTTTAAAACTATGTTTCTAAATGTGTATGTATGCTCATGCTTCATGCGTGCGTATGCATTCTTCATGTATGAGCACACATACTCATGCCTAGAAATCCAAATTTAGGATTCTTATTTGTTTTGCTTTGTTTCAATCCTTTGTTTAGGTCTTATTAACATGTTTAGCTTTAAAGTCAGTAGAATAATTAGTTTTACTTGTTTAATTGTTAGATTAATGATATGGATGAGTATTGGACATATGCCATGTTTGGATGTTAGATGCATGTATGCAGTTAGACTAACCTATTAGAGGACTCTTTGATAGGATTAGGATTTGGAACACAATGAGTGGAGGTTGACCTACGGATTGGGTGGGGTTGGGTGTTTAACACCTTCTCATCCCTATATCTAAACTCTGAACACATGCTCTAGTAAAGATTAGTCATTCCACAAGGGCGTCATTCATATGGTTCCTAGACCTAATCTAGGTGACAACTCCATTTACACCTTCTGCCTAGTCCACCCTAGACTGAGGCATACTTTCCACGAGGAACTCACTCATTACAGGCGCTTGTGTCCATAGTGGCATCTCTACTAGGGATAAAGAAGTTTGACTACAATGTGTTCCATTTCCTAAATTTAACAAAGGCTTTTTTAATATGGTTTTGCACTCACTTTCACTTGGTTCTTTTTCCTTTTGCCATGGTTGGAGATGAGTGGGAAAATGGAGGCTCCATTCGGGCCAGGACTTTCCAAAGTTCATCGCACCAACTCAATTCGTGCCATTGCCTATGATAGGCTTTGAGTACGTTAAAGATTTGCCCACCAATCCGTATGGGGTCCATTTAGGCCGAAGGTTGGAATCATTACCTAGTTGTTTAACCTAAAAGAAAAAGTTTAAAATAAAATAAAAAAAAAATTCAAGAAAAGAAGAAAGTCTATTTGTAAAGAAGAAAAGTTAAAAAAAAAAACAAAATTTTTGTAAAATTTTTTTTTCTAAGAAGAGGAATTTTCAAAAGAGAGAGAGAGAGAGAGAGAGAGAGAGAGAGAGAGAGAGAGAGAGAAGTTTTCAAAAGAAAAAAATTAAAAAGAAAAATTTTGAAAAAAAAATTGAAAAGGTAAATCCAAAAAGAAGATAAGAGATGATCCACAAAGGCATGATATACCCTAAATTCTGGGTCCATTAAAAAAAAAAATCAAATCAAAAGAGCCCAAGACCATGGGTATACCATAGACTTTAGAGGAGGACAATGGGCCATGAAGTCATGACATATCCTAGCTTTTGGGTCAAAATTCAAAAATATTTTTCAAATCAAGAGAACACAAGATTATGAGTATGTTATTGACTTTATTGAAAAAATGTTGGATCCATCCATGCTTTGGGAAAGTCTTGAAACCCTAAAACCCAAAGACATGGGTAGACCCACTAAGAGCCTAATGAGGATTAAAATGTGAAATCTTTTTAAACTAATTGACCAAACTCTTTTGTCGATGCCTCGCGATAGTTCGACCAGCCATCGTGGCAACGTTCGCGCGTTCCTGAAAGTGTATAGGCTCAAGAGCCCAGGTGTTGTGAAGGAGGTTTGTACCTTGGGTGTGTGACTAAAACATGAGTCAATTTTAAGGAAATTACTAAGGATAAGTGAAGTCACCACCAATCATTAGGTTTTTACTAAGGTGTGATTGGTTACCTGACTTTATTTGATTTTATTACCAATTCTAAGTTAAGAGAAATTTCGTTTTTCCTAATCTAACATGGATTGGTAAAAAATCTTGATTTTTGAGTTCGGAAGTCTAGTTACGTGTAGGGAAGGTGTTAGGCACTCCACAACGCTTGTCCATAGACAATCCTTTTTTTGGTAAAATCTTAATTTAAGGACTTTGGCAATTGAAAACGAGCTATTGACATTAGCTTTCAGGGCTTTAAGCGAATTGGGCTTTGAGGTTTCGATTCAAAAAGCGTGTGGTCTTGATCAATGCTTCCCTAGTGTGTTTGGAATCATTGCCAAATTTCCATGACGAAGATTTAGCAACATTTTGCCTTAATTTCGTGGCAAAAATCTAGCAGTGCCTCACCTCAAATGCATCATAGCATGTAAAACACTATTCTCACCAAGCTTTCGTTATGAGAATATGGCAATAGGGATGCCCCATTTTCATGGCAAAAAACTGGCAGAGTTTAGCGTTTGGTGCGCTGTGGTGCACCGTTAGGGTTTCATGCCTGTGTATATGGTGCGTCCAACATGCTCATGCTAGGACGAGTTGAAACCCCACAAAACAATTTAAGCACATTGATATGTGTCACATACTAGAGGAAACCAATGTCACTTGGTGACATGAATCGGGATGGTCACACCGCAGTGACAATGCACACTATATGACATGAATATGCACTTGCAACAAATGCCGTGAGCACATACTCATGTCACAAGGTCAAGAGCACTCATAGCTAGAGAGGGTCACTCACATAACCATGAGAGTCCATCATACAAAGTGAATGATTACCCACACACATGCAGGCATATATACATAATGCTATCACACAGAGCTAGAAAGATAAACAAACATTGCCAACATCCTAAAGGTATGGCCTAGTAAGGTACAAGAAATGTAAAACAGATATTGTGATACCCAAGGAACGCAGCCTAAGCAAGGAGCGAGAAAAATAAAGAATACAAGGAGAGGGGGAACCCTAATACATGCTCTAGAGAAGATGCTAAAAGAGAGGGAGAAAGATATAACCACACGGGGAGGCTAGGCCTCCTAATCTATTGAACATTGCCCGTCTTCCTGCTTGCATCCTTGCCCCTTTTGCTTATGCCTAGGAGGTTGCACCCTTGCTCCAAGTGTCCATGCTCTATGTGTGTACATGCAATGACAAAAGAAACAAGCCAGCAAACAAGCAGAAAGAAAGCATGCTAAAAGACAAGCTATCAAAGAGAGAGAGAGTTAAACGGGGGCAAACAAACATGTTATCAAACAAAGAGGGTGCCCTAGGAAGACAAATGTAGGTTTGGATTGAGTGTTCATGGTTCCATTGGTTTGGAGTATGGATGACAAACAAACTCATGCATGAACATGTATGTAAGCGTGTAAAGATGTAAAGAAAGCCAAACGAGTGATAAAAAGCAAGCAAGGTAAGCATAACAACATTGCACAGAGAGGAGAAAGGTGTGTATCAAGCACATCGACACCATGGAAGTGTGGCTCACAAGTGGTACACCCTAAGCAACCCACAAAAGGGACACCACACGTAGCAAGTGACCTTAAATACTAACAAGCACAAGCCCATGGAGGGCACAAAGCATGGCAAAGCCTAGATCTAAATAGGCAAACATGGAGATAAAGCATAAAAGGAAACAAACATAGACATGCATAAAGCAAATGATCCAAACCCTTTGATATAGGCTTAGGTGTATGGATGTAGGCCTAGACCACAAGATCTAGATCTAAACCCTACCTAGAGGGCCAAAACACAAGAAAGAGGAGATAACAAAAAGTAAAAACACTTTAGAAGCACATGGCATAGCAACTAACATGTAGATCTAGACACATGAACATGGCAAGGGGCACACAAAGATATAGATCTAAGCATAAACATGGCAAGGAGCACATAAACAAATTGATCTAAGCATAAACATGCTAAGGAGCACATAAACAAGTAGATCTAGGAATAAACAAGGCAAGGAGCACATAAACAAGTAGATCTAAGCATGAACATGGCAAAAAGAACCTAAGCCCATGGATCTAAGCATAAACACAAAATTTAGGCATATCCTAGCCCAAGAAGGCTAGTCCAACAAGATCAAAGCAGTAAAACATGGCAAAAAGCAAGGAAACATGCTAAAAACATGCTAGGAAGCAAGATAAAACAAAGATTTACTATGGGAAGCAAATAGACATGCTATGAACAAAGATAAAGCAAAGGGTGTAGATTGTAGCTAAAAAGTTACATTTACACCCTTTAAACCTAAAATCCAAGGTCCTAAGACCAAGGAAAGGGAAAAAAGTGCAAAAGCACTACCTCTTGATTGTTGAAGAAAGAGAGAAATTAAAGGCTTTTTTGATGTGTTTGGGAGAGAATTTAGAAAGGAAAAGAGAGAGAATTTGCCCCAAAAAATGCTCCAAATTGCCCAATTATTTATTTATTTATTTATTTATTTATTATTATTATTATTATTATTATTATTATTATCTGATAGTGGGTCTAGGGGTATTTATATTGAAAAAGTGACTCTTCAGCTCTGGAATGGCTTGATGAAGGCCTTCTTGGGCTTGGATTGGGTTGATCTTGGTGTCTTTGGAAAAAATCTAGATGTTTAGTTTTTGGTACACTAAATAATTTGAAAATCAAATGGTTGGATCAAAAGTTATGGCCACGAGAAGCGAGGTGACGCGCTTTGCACAGTTTTCGAGATATCTCCTCCGTTTTAAACCTAATTCTGACCCATGAGTAGTCATTGGAAAAGGAATTCAATAATCATCATGATTACGCTAGTCTCGACCCATTCCAATAGTCAGATCAAAATTAGGGTTTTTGAGACCGTCAAAAGTCAACCTTGCGTCAAACTTGGCCAAACTTAGTCAAAGTTGACGAAAATCACCTAGTGGCTTGGGTTTGATGTAAAAACATGAAAAATGTTATTTTGGGATGATTTTGACTAGTTTTGACTTTTAGTCAACCAAAGGTTAACTAGGGGCATTTTGGTTAATTTGACCTGAAATAGCTTTTTGAGTGCTCCGATGCCCGAATGGGTTGTGCCATGTCAATTTAGATGTTTTTGCGGCTCCATGGAAGAAAGTTAATATTTTTGAGATTTTCAGGTTCAGCATGCAAATCGAGTGCAGACAAAATACGGTATCTACAACTGCCCCTTCTTTATCTGACATCTCAATGGTAAGGGGAGGAGTTCGATAAGGAATGTAATTCTACATTTTGTTACCCCAAAATTGCATACGAAAATTGCGTTGTTCATGAGTCGACATTGGTCTTACCTAACAAGGTTGAGCTATTGCAACTAGTCTGGAAAAATTTCTTCTAGCTTGGTACTTAGTGCTAGGTAGAAATTCTCTTTTTTTTTTTTTTTTTTTTTTTTTTGGGTCAACGGTCAACCGTTCAACATTGACCCAGTCAACACTGACCGATGGCCACATAAAGTATGCTAGGTAGGCCTCGCGGCCACTAAAGGTGCACCAGTCTACACGTCGTATGGTGGCCTATAAATGGGCCCGAAATCCTCATTTTGACCATTCTAACTTCATTTCTCTGAACTCTCACTTCTAAAAAAGCTTTTTGGAGCAAGTAGCGGTCTAACGGGTCTAGCTTTCAGCTTCAGTCTAGATTTCAGCTTCAATTTGCAGCTTCAACCTTTTGTTCTGCACTTGAGGTCAATGTCTATTTTCTCTTTCTTTTTATTTTTTCTGCAAATATGTTAGTAACAACACAACTAGAAAAGCATGCTAGAACTTATTTTATTTTTGGTACTTTTGCATATATGGTTTTTTTTTTTTTTTTTTTTTTTTTTTTTTTATCATTTATGCCATGATGATGTTGGAAGATAAATTTGTTCACATGTTTGAGTAGCATAGGCGAACCTGCATATGTTGGATGCTATGAAAACACATGAAACACTACGAAAACAAAGAGAAAAGCTAGGTAGATATGAGAAACTATGCATGACAAATGGAAAATTTTGGGAGATTGAAAAAGTGAGAACAATGTAATTTTGAGTGAGGGTAGTTTTGGAAAACAAAGGATTAAACGATCCCTGCTGAATCTGAATCTCGATATAGGAGTAGGATTAAACAGTCACTACCAAATCTAATCTTGATGAGACTAAACGGTTGCTGCTGAATCTGAATCTCGAAGAAGGCATATAAGATTAAACAGTCGCTGGTGAATCTAAATCTCGATGAGACTAAACGATCGCTACCAAATCTGAATCTCGAAGAAGGCATAGGATTAAACAGTCGCTATTGAATCTAAATCTCTAAAGAAGGCATAGGATCAAACAGTCGTTGCCAAATCTGAATCCTAATGAGACTAAATGGTCGCTGCCGAGTTTGAATCTTGAAGAAGACATAGGATTAAATGGTCATTGTCGAATCTGAATCCTAGTGAGACTAAATAGTCATTGCCAAATCTAAATTTTAAAGAAGGAATAGGATTAAACGATCGCTGCAAAATCTAAATCCTGATGAGACTAAATGGTCCCTGTTGAATCTGAATCTTAATGAGAATAAACTGTTGCTGCCAAATCTAATTCTCGAAAAAGGCGTAGGACTAAACGGTTGCTACTGAATCTGAATCCTAATGAGATTAAATGGTCACTACCGAATCTAAATCTCGAAGAAAGAATAGGATTAAACGGTTGCTACTGAATCTAAATCTTAATGAGACTAAATGGTCGTTGCCAAATTTGAATCTCGAAGAAGGCATAAGATTAAATGATCATTACCGAATCTAAATCTCGATGAGACTAAATGGTCGCTACCGAATTTGAATCTCGAAGAAGGTATAGGAGTAAACGGTTGCCGTCGAATCTAAATCTTGATGAGACTAAATGTTCACTGCTGAATCTGAATCTTGATAAGACTAAACGGTTGCTACCAAATCTGAATCTTGAAGAATGCATAGGATTAAATGATCATTGTTGAATCTAAATCCTCATAAGACTAAATGGTTTTTGCCGAATCTGAATCTTGAATAAGGCATAGGACTAAACGGTTGCTACTGAATCTGAATATTGAAGAAGGCATAGCATTAAACAGTCGCTACCAAATTTGAATCCTGATGAAACTAAATGGTCATTGCTGAATTTGAATCTTGAAGAAGGCATAGGATTAAACGGTTGTTGCTGAATCTAAATCCCGATGAGACTAAACGGTCCTTGCCAAATCTGAATCTCAAAGAAGGCATAGGATTAAACAGTTGCTGCCGAATCTGAATCCTAATGAGACTAAATGGTCGCTGTCGAATCTGAATCTGAAAAGACGCATTTTGAAAACTTGGATACTTTTGAGGCAAAAGAGATAGGACTAAATGGTCATTGCCAAATTTGAATCCTAAGAGATGTATTTTGAAAACTTGGAATACTTTTGAAGCAAAAGAGATAGGATTAAACAGTCATTGCTGAATATGAATCCTATAATACCCGGAAAAAAAAAAGGATTAAAAGGAAGGGTATCTAAGTATATCTCTTGTGGGGTCAATTTGATAATTTATAATTATAAGGGAGTTTTAGAAAATAAGGTTGAAACCTTAACTATATAAAAGCTTATTATATCAATTTATATGGGAGATGTTTTGAGAGAAGAGACTACCCAAAAATACTTGAGTAGAGAAGGTTTGACTGCACAATTGAGGTGATATCTAAGGATTTTAGAGGAAGGATTAAGAAGAAATTCTTTTGTCATATGCTAGTTGAGTTTTCAAATTGTGAAGAATACCAAGTTTTGGGAGTTTTGACATTGTGTTGTGAGTAGGAAAAGAAGCTTAGTGATTTTGGAATTGGATGGACTTCTAGTAGTTTTATATTTATTGGCCAATTGGTATTATGGACATGAGGTTTGGATTTTGTTCCTATTAAATTATTGGAGATCTATTCATAAAGAAATTGTTGAGGTATTTTGGATTTATTTGATTTTAATTTTTGAGGATAAATTTTAGTTGCTAAGAAAGCCTTGCACACTTGTAGGGTGCTTAATTTATAAGTATGCGGCAGTTGTCACGTGCCTATCTTTATAGTTGGGTTCGGGACGTGACAAATCCTAAGAGAGGTATTTTGAAAATTTGGAATACTTTTGAGGAAAAAGAGATAGGATTAAAAGGTTATTTCCGAATCTTAATCCTAAGAGAGGTATTTTGAAAACTTGGAATACTTTTGAGGCAAAATAGATAGGATTAAATGGTCATCGCCAAATATGAATCCTAAGAGAGGTATTTTGAAAATTTGGAATACTTTTGAGGAAAAAGAGATAGGATTAAACAATCGTTTCCGAATCTGAATCCTAAGAGAGGTATTTTGAAAACTTAGAGTACTTTTGAGGCAAAAGAGATAGAATTAAATGGTCATTACTGAATCTAAACCCTGAAATAGGTATTTTGAAAACTTGGAATACTATTGAGGCAACATGACATCTTGGTATGAACATGCATGATATGTGTTAGGTAGTAGGGTTAGATATACTTGCCTGCTTGCATTGCCATATGTTTTGGGCTTACTAATTAAATCTAGATTTGTTCTTTGTAGATTATGTCTTGGTAACCGAGATCAAGTGCGGATCATGGGAAGGCTCCAGTCATTCTTCCATCTTGAGTGGACTTATCCAGTGGTGATGATGACACTATTTCAGCTAGCGAGCAGGTTGCGCAGATCCTTCAAAGGGACTTTGATCGAGAAGATAATGACACTACGCCCCCTAGGAGCATACATATAGCACATCATACTAGGAGCCGATGTTCGGTAGAGACAGGCAGTGCCTTATCTCAGTCCCGCACTGGTTTAGGAGGAGGTTCTTCATAGTTCCCTTGGACCGAGAAGGGAGTAGGCCTAGGGGTGGACAAGTTTGGAGATGAGCTCATGTTTGATATGCATGTTGATCTAGAGGCCGATGATATAGCCGAGGGAGTCCCTAGTGCTCTTAGGTGCAGGAGTCGTAAACCAAGGTTACCACTCCATCAGGCCAGATTAGAAGCCTATACTAGAGAGATAGATGACAGCATTGAGGACACCTATCTACAACATGATTTAGAGAGGCATCCTTCCGCTCAGGCATGGAAGGGTCAAGTACGCTTTTCTTTTCCCTTCCTTTTGTCAGTTCGGTATATATATATATATATATATATTCTGTGTGCTGACGGATAGCTCTTCTTTGATTTTGAGCACAGGGTGCTGATAGGGTTCCTAGTTGTGGGGCATGGTCTTCATTTTCCCTTCGCTTGTTTTGTGCCTTTACCGATGTGCACTATCATGCCTTCTTGATGGAGCAGGGGTTCAAGGCCTTTCTTAGTATTCCACCTTGTTCCATGAGGCATAGGCTAGCTGAGGCTTTGGTGCAGCAATTTCATGTTGTGACAGGCACTTTTCACCTAAGCTACGGGGAGTATGTAGTCCTTCCCCTTGACTGGATGGCCATCTTAGGCCTTATATTTGGAGGGGAGCCTGTCCGGACTGAGTTTGTGAGCTTTGCAATGGTGAACGAGATTTTGGGCATTCCCTACCCTTTTACCAAAACAACCAAAGGGTATTTTGGGCCTATTGATGAGCCCTAGATTTGTATACGATGGCTATAGGAGAACATAACTTGGGCGGTAGAGCCAGACGACGTCACTCTCAGGCGGTTCTTCTTCTACTTCATCGGTAGTTACCTGCGGGGTAATAACAGGTCAATGCTGACTAATAGCTTACTGGCAACCATGAGAGTGGTGTCCGTTATAGGGGCTTATGATTGGGGGTCCCTTTCTTACGGATTTTTCATTGCGTATTTGAGGCAGGTGTCATGCTAGGGCTTTAGGAGCCTTGATGGTTTTTGGCAGAATTTGACTTGGTGGGCATATGAGTACATCTCGGCATGCGACCGCAATATTTGGCCTTTCCATGATGATATATCCTAGGGCATATGCTTGGTGTTGGAAAAATACATATTTGTATCACAAAACATACGCAGCGGAAAATTAACGAATTTACTTCATTCGCAATTGATAACATGTACTATATAAATTTCAAAATATAAGAACAAAAGAGTGTACCTTGGTGCGGTGAAATTCAAAACCAAAGATTAGAAGTACTTGAAAACACTTTTAATCTTCACTCCAATTCCACTAGTGCCCAAGAAGTGTGGTCCCTCAATCAATTTATATGTATGTGTTCAAGGGAGAATAAGAGAGTGTCCTACACTCACATACAAACCATTTCATTCTCTTTCAAAATTCTGTATGTTTCTCTCCTTATAACTAATTATCTAATTGGGCTAGCCTTGTGAGCCATTTCAATTGGGCTTTAGTATGTGACTTGGAGTGGGATTAAAATGGAACAAATAAGACTTTAGCTCCAATGGGCCTTGGGCTTTTCTGTCAACTCTTGGCAAGTCCAAAGTTATCATTAATTATATTTAATACCACTATATAAATATAATTACACTCTAGGCTTTATTAATAAATTATATCCCAAGACTTTATTGTACATTCAACTCCTTCATAAAATATTCGTAGTAATACATAGTCATGAATGTAGACTACCACTTTGAAGATTACTACATCTTAATCCTTAAGTACCTGGTTTAATCCTTTAAGTTATTCATCATATATTTATGAAATCCAATTTCATAAATATCTACTTTAGTAACTCCTTACTAAAGTAGTTAGGCTTAACACTCTAAATAACCAAACCCATTAAACTTATCTCAAGAGAATTTTTTATATCTCCATTAAGAGATTATGAATTCCATCTTGAGAATATATGTTCCATCAACACTAAATGTAGCTGCCCAACATATTGAGGTTTTGATCGTGACTTTAGATCTCACTCTTGATATATCAAAGAAACCTACACTTCATGATCATATCCATTATTCTCTCAGGATTAAGAGTTCCTGTAAATAGAAGTCGTGAGATTTATTATTCATTTGACAGTTGTTAGGAGAATAATAAATCTCACAGTGGTCCAGTTCAATATGTCTTAACTCTTAAAATATATCAACATACCAACTAGAAGTCTTCACTTCTATGATCAAGACAAATCATCTTAGTCGATACGTTATAGTCTTCAGATGAAATGCCAAATTCCATCACCGACTACGAACTAAAATTTTGAGTTTACAAAGAACTTGTGACTTATATCTTCTGTGACTAAATCACATACTATGCATCTCATGGACTATATGATAATGTCCCATTAGTTCATTTATAAACAGTCTCATATAATTAAACAATTTAATTATTTATGACATGCCAATAAATTGGATTTTAGGGTACAAACCCTAACAATCTCCCACTTGCCCTTAAAGACAATTTATCAAATATCCGACATTTATTTCCCTTTAGAGTAATTCATAGTCACTCTAAGGCAAGGTTTTGAAACAAGTTTCAGCCAAATTTATTACATAAATTATCTTTTCTGCTACTACTTCTCACGTACTCATATCTCTCTAATGAGATAATACTTACGCTTAATGTGTATCTTCACCATCTAGGATGAACACATATCTTGAAGTCCAATTTCATGAATCATAATCAAACTACAAGTCAACATTTGTACATCTGGTATCCATCAAATCCTCACTTTGGTGGACAAGCATATAGTCCTTCATTCTCCTAATATATTTGAGTATATGCTTTACTCCCACTAAATTAAGTGATCTTAGATTCAATTGATATTTGCTTACCATGCTCATCGCAAAATAGATATTTAGCCTAGTATTTAGCATAGCATAAAGACTTCCTATTGATATGGTATAAGGAACCATCTTAATATACTCTTCCTTTCATATGTCTTAGGACTATAGTCCTTTATAAAGGAACTTCAAACTAAAAAGGAAAGAATCCTTTCTTGAAGTATTACATGCTATACTTGGCTAGAATCTAATCTATTAAAGCAGTTTGAGGTAGACCTAACATCCAAATTTCTGAATTTTAACAAAGTTTAATTCTTAGGATGTGACTAGTCTTTCTCAAGTGCTTTATATCAAACTAGACTAGACAACAAAAACTCTATTGATGACAATAACTCTACATCATTCTAAATGATTAGAATGTCATCAACATACATTAAGAGATTTACTATTCTATAAGCATTTACACACATAAGGCCTTTTAATACTTGAACAAAATCAAACAATTTAATTTCTTGATCAAAGATTGTATTTTATGATTAGTATGCTTGCTTTAGTCCAAAAATGGAATTTAAGCAACTTGCATACTAAACACTATTGGTTCTTTGCTATGTACAAGTCTAGTTACAACATATAGATGTCTCCCTCAAGATTGCTACTAAAAGAAGCTTTCTCGATATCCATTGCCATATTTCATCCAAATGAAACATAATGGATAAAAGAATCTAGATAGAGTCTAACTTGACTATTGGTGAAAAAAAATTTTCATAGTCGAACCATTTCTTTCTGAATAAATCTTTTCACCACTAGTCTTGACTTTGAAGGTTTGTACCTTCAAATCTATCAATCTCATCTTTCTTGTAGACCTATTTGAGAACAATAGGTTTAATGCCACTAGACTTTGAAGGTTTGTACCTTCTAGACTTTAAATAGAATTTAATTCTATTCACATAACCTTGATCCAGTATTCCATATTCATATCGTCTATTGCCTCTATGTAGGACTGAGGATCATATTCATATCCTTGTGGAATGACTTCAAAAGTTTATCCTAAAAGTATGAATTTATTTGGTAATTGATAATCCTCCCACTACGATATTGTACCAGTGTACTAGCTGTAACGCCCCAAACCCATACACAAGATTTAAAAGCATAACCTGTCTTAGAAATATTCAACAATAATATAATGGAACAGCGCGTAATTAAATATCCACAAATAAACTTCAAATAATCAATATCTTTCCCATGAGATCCATAAAAACAAAAAAAAAAAAAAAAAAAAAAAAAAAAACCTTAACAATAAAGTCTCCAAATACAATCTCAAATAGTTCCACAAATGTGAAACTCACTATCCAAAAAAAATATTAAAATAGTTCACCAACTAACATAGCTCCAAAAGAAGTCGTCAATCTAAGGCTCCACTGATCTACCAACAAAAGATATACCACTGCTCTAATTTGAAAGGATGGAAAGAAGGGGGGTGAGCTAGAAGCCCAATAAGAGACAACATAACATGAGGATGTCTCTCAAAACAACCATTAGTATCATTGACAAAGCATAGTCTTTACAAAACATTTACAACTAGCTTTTAATAGTAATATAATATATTCTATAAAACTGTCAAGAATAAAACATTTCACTATAATGCTGTAATCATTAAATAAAATAATAACCACTTTAGTTAGCCAAAATACACTAAATAGGTAGAAACAATATATTATAACAATAAACAATCTTTTTCCACTTATAAAGATCAGTAACAATAAAATAGAAATTCGATATGGAAAACATTAGTCAGACAAAGATATAAGCTGCTAAACACTCGGTGGGTGATTCCCATGGGAAACATGGGAAACAATAACACTAACCTCAAAGAGGCAACACTGGCTCTAAAGAGCAAACAATAACACTGCACCACACCACAATAACACTACATCGACCGAAGGCCAACACTTAACCCTGTGTTGGCAAAGGTTGCAGACTGTCTAACTAACTGTTTGGAAACATTCTTGACATATACAGTTTCATAATAACAATATATAATAAATAATAAAATTTTGGTATATATATTATGCATTTATAATGGTATAAGTTTTTGAAACTTCCTTCACAATTATGTATATATATATATAAGTATATTTTTACCAAAAATATATATATAAATATATACGTCTTGAGAGACGTCATGTTCTGTAGTCTACTTACCTCTAGTTGTTAAACCAAACTTCACCTCAACGATCTGAAACAATATCAAATAGAACCTAAATAAACACAAGACGACTCAATAAGAATGGATACACTAAGGCAGCAACAAAATATAAATTTCACTCATAAAATTCGTATCTCACTACTTATTCTGAAACTATAGCTAATCTAGTACTCAATTGCTTTATCAAGTACTCCAAAATCAATACCTATAAGCAATTCTAATGAGCCAAATATGTAAATCTCTATGCTATTAAATTCTCCTAGTACAAGTTGGCTTCCAAATGATCACATGCTTATAGATCATATAACCCAAAATAATATATATATCATTCACTTAAAATTCTACCCGTAGGACATAGTGACTATAGTGTGTACTGAGTGTTAGAGAGTTTATCTAAGATATAAATAAATAAATATATATATATATATATATAGTTTATCTAAGATATAAATAAATAAATAAATATATATATATATATATATATATAATATTCAAGGATCTATCCTACCCGTAAGCCATAGAAGGAACACAATGGGTTATATACCAATTAATTCCTACCCATAGGACGTAGTGAGTTGAAGCATGCATTGAAAAAGTTTAGAACTTGACCACGATATAGATTACAAGATTCAAAAGTCCAGCCCCACTACCATGCGTAAACTCTAGCAACTGGGTTATTTCCATGAGGGTTTGAGAGAGATATGCTTGACCACACCACCACACCGATGCACGATTTTGTTTCTGTACTTTTGCCGTCTCTCTCTCTATGTCTTTCAGCAGGAAAACCCTAACTTACTTACATGTAAAAACTGTTTTCACTTGGACTCAAATTAAAAACCCACTAAAACTCATATTAAGCTTGTTTACATAGGCTAGGACTCTAAAGAATTTCAATAACACTTAAACTCCTAATCCAAATAGGTTTTAGTCTCTTATCCTAGTCCTAAAACAATAAGGAGACTAAAAGTTAAATATGAATAATCCATACAAAATAACTATACACGTTAGCCCCCCCTTTTTTTTTTTTAAATAATGTCACCATGAAAATAAATTAAATAATTCATCAACTCCACTTTAGAAGTAATTAAAATAATTTTAAGTGAGACAGTTGTTACACTAGCTATATATATATATATATAGAATAATGCCTTGTGGTGTATCTAATACAACCATCTCATTTGTTAATGTATTTTATAGTTGTCCTACAACAAATTTGACATTTTTCTTCTAAAACAATTCTACGTTTAGCTTTAAGATTATTCACATAGTCATCATCAAGAAACTTTGTATTTGTACTTTACAAACATCTTGTCTTCTTTATGACTACCAAAATAATATTCTGCAATTCCTTTTGGATACCTCACAGAAACACACATTTTTCTATCTTTTGATTTCAATTTGTCAGACTTCCTTTCTAGCACAAGTGCTAGACATCTCAAAAAGTGGAAGTATCATATACTAGGTTTTTACCCAATCCACAATTTGACAAATGTTCTAGGAACAAACTTTTGAAATCAATTTTAGAAAATGTACAGTAATACATAGAGTATATCTCCAAAAGAAACAAGCAAATGGAAATACTTATAATGTATGTTACTATTTCTTAAAGGGTCTTATTCCTCCTTCATGTATGCACTAACTTAAAGAAGTCATTGAAACTATATTTCTTTACAATAAAGGAGCCCTACATCATATTATCCTCTAAATAGAATTCATAGACTGGGAATATAAAAAAATAATGGTTCTAATAGCCCTCTTTCACCAATCTTGAATACCATTTAGATTAATAAGATCTAGACATAAGTGTCAAGACATACAATACCAAAGGGTGGAAACTTTCTCTTTAAAAAGTAAAACATTTAAATTTCCATTTAGAAAACAATCATGGACAATGCTTAGCTTTACCAAAATGGAAACACTTTCTTTTGGTCATACTTTTGAGTCTAATTTCCTTTTGGCAACTAGCTTGTCAAACTGTTTGGTATTATGATTCCTCTTCTTACCACCCTTACCTTTCGGTTCAGGCTAAGAATTTGAATTAAATCATATTGATCCTAGCCTTAGCTTTTAGGATGTCTTCTGTTGCGTAGAACTCACTTATCCACTCAGATAATATAAAAAGAATATATTTTCAAAACAATCTGAATTGATCAAATGATTCTAACACAGACCTGTGGATCATATCCATATGAGATTAACACTTAATCTCTACATCCAAGAATTCCAATTCATTTAAAAATAAAATATTTTCATAAAATGATATAGAATTGGAACTCTTAAGTGTTTCTTAGCACTCAATATGATTCATACCAAAACTCTCATTTAGACTAAATATAAAGTCTAAGTCTAGTACTAACTCTTGCATCTCATGCTCTAGCACAATTGAGATAAACATTTTAGCATTTTAGTGGAGACTATGATCATATCATAAGCTATCTTCCATCATTGCATCATGGATAAGAAATTATGACAACACTGAATTGAAACATATTTATGTACTTCAGCTCCTTTAAGCACCATGTCCAAAATTATTTCTTAGTTAATGTGATTCAATTAAAATAGTAGCTAGAGAACAAAATTTATGGCAACTTTATTTGGAGACTATGAACATAATTACAAGGACATTATATTTTGCATCCATAACCATATAATATGGAACCCGAAAACCATATTATAGTAGGTGCAACGACAACCTAATCCCGCAATTAACATTCCTCAGCATAGAGTGAATACCAACCACTATGATTAGGTGAAAATTATTCTCATTATTAATGCTATCATGGTAACTCTTACCAAACAAAAATAATTTGCCGCTTTTCCTTCAGCCTCTAAGTAATAATGACATAGCTCCTTTGGAAGGTTAACATTACACTTAGTCTAGTGTACACCATTATCTAGAATCATGTGTAGCCACATTTCATCTCCCTTATAGTGTTTAAACTTGTAGTACCATGAAGCAAAACACCCTCCTTTGGGATTGCGAGGCATATACGCCAAGACGAGGTGCTTGTTCACACTACTTTAAACGGATAAGTTCAATCTTATAGTACTATGAAGTAAATGATAGGCCAAGAATGTATTGACCCCTTTGGTAAATTAATCAATTAATTAGCCAAGTTAATTAATTAAATTCAATTACATGCAATAAGCATGGTAGCACAAACAATTCACCAAATAAACTAAATGCATCGGAAATTAAATTTGACACGGGTGATTTGTTTATGAATGGGGAAAACCATTGAGGCAAAACCCCATTAGTTGAATTTAAGGTCACCACTCTCGAGAATCCACTATTATTATAACAAGCGGTTACAAGTAAAGGAATCCTAATACCTTATACCAACCTATAGTTGAACCCTTACTTCAATACACAATTGGACTTGTAATGTAGTGACAATCTCTCATTTTCAATGCACGGCTCCTAGTACGTGACTAACCAATCGATGCACTAACCCAAGTACATGACTAACACACCAACTTGAGAAGGATGTTGGCTATAAAGTTCTTCAGTTCATCCACACGATGAAGATCAAGAAGGTCCTTGGTCACAAAACCCTAAGGCATACAAACGTAGCAACTTCTTCAAAAGAAAGATGAACTAGGGCATATGTCTTCGGTCACAATATGCTTGCATAAAACCTTTGCATCAAGTTTCATCCAATTGCATTATCTGAGACGGCCCTTAAAATAATCCTTATAATTGTCTAGGATCGTGAGAAAAGAAACCCTATACAAATAAACATGGATATGCGTGAAATTAGATTACACATGTTTTCTAATTAAAAAGCCTTTCTTTTAAAATATCTAGTGGGAGAGAGATACAAGGGTTGGATCTCATGGCCTCCATTATCGATTCAAAGTAGTGTGGGTAAGCACCTCATCTTGGCGTATATGCCTCACAATCCCAAAGGAGGGTGTTTACTTCATAGTAATACAAGATTGAACTTAACCATTTAAGGCAGTGTGAACAAGCACCTCATTTTTTCGTATATGTCTTGCAATCCCAAAGAAGGGTGTTTTGTTTCATGGTACTACAAGTACAAACACTATAAGGGAGATGAAATGTGGCTACACATGATTCTAGATAATGGTTTACACGAGACTAAATGTAATGTTAACCTCTTAAAGGAGCTATGTCATTATTTACTTAGAGGCTAAAGTTAATATGGCATATTATTAGTGTTTGATAAGAATTATCATGACAGCACTAATAATGAGAATAGTTCTTAATCAATCATGATGTTTATAATATACTTGCTACAAAGGAATTATAGACATGGATTGGGTTGTCGTTGCAGATTTTATGTTATGGTTTTATTAAGGTCCCATACCATATGTTTATATGCTAAATTGATAATATCCAGTTTACTTATTATATTCATGTTTGTTATTTTCAAATTTAAATCATGGCATCTTTTAGCCCACTTGTTGCTATTCTTAATCAAAACAAACTAACTGGATCTAACTATGGTGACTAGAAAAGAAACTTGGACATTGTTCTCGCCACTAAAGAACCTTGTCCTAACTTTCCATTATTAGACGCTCCTTCTGAGGAAAAATAGCAATATGTTTGTTGGCAGAAATCTAATGAGATGGCCAAGTGTTATATCCTAGCTTCTATCTCAAATGTTCTATAACATCAAATGCAGGATGTAGAACTAGCTTCGGACATAATGCTAAGCTTGAAGGAGATGTTTGGTGAGTAAGGCCGCTCTGCTAGGCAAGAAACTATGAGGTTGATTTATAATACCAAAATGGCTAAAGGTACTTTAGTAAGGGATCATTGTCTTATGATGATCTCTCATTTGAATACACTGAAGGTTTTAGGTGCCGATATTGATGGAGAATCCCAAGCGGATATGATAATCTAGTAACTACCAGAATCATTCAAGGAATTCAGACTTAATTATAACATAAACATAAAGATTTATACATTTTCATAATTAATGAATGAATTGGTGGCCGCGGAAGGCATTCTTGGTACATCCAGTGTTGATGCTAATATGGTTAAAGCTTCTTCTTCTCAACCTAAATCCAAAGGCAAGGGTAAAAAGAAGAAGAAGAAGGACTTCGCCAAGCAAGATGGTAAACAAATTGCCTTAGGAGTTGCCAACAAAGGAAAGAAGAAGGACTACGTCAAAGGAAAGTGTTTCAATTGTGGCGAGAAAGGTCTTTGGAAAAGAAATTGTCTAAAATTCAGAACTGCCAATAATAAGGGTATGAAAAGTTCATTCCTTCTTGAAATATGTTTAGTATAAAATCCCACGGATTCTTGGTGTGTGGATTCAGGTTGTGCTAATTATAACTACAATACTTGGCAAGGGTTCTAGGAGACCAGAAAGTTGAATGAAGGGGAATTGTTTCTTACTTTGGCTGATGGGAGCAGAATTTCAGTTGTAGCTGTTGGAGTGTTTAATTTGTGTTTTAGTTCTAGAGTTTTAATATTGAAAGACTGTTTGTATTTACCTAATGTTCATAGAAATTTGATTTCTACAACTTATTTAGGTAAACATGGATATTGTGTTATACTGAAAGACAATGTTATAATAAAGAGGGATAAAGTGTTTATTTGTTCTGGCAATATTGTTGATGATCTTTATATTTTAACTCCTAATAAGCATGAATTATAAAATTTTGAATTAGATAATTATTCTCATGTAAAATCATTAAAGAGAAAGTTTCCTTCTACTAATGATGCATATTTTTGGCACTTGCGTTTGGGTCATATAATTCAAACAGAATTCAAAGACTGATCAAAGATGGACTCTTAGAGCCATTGGACTTTGATAAATTTCTAGTTTGTGAATCTTGAAAGTTCAAATATGTGTATAAACACCCTTGAACGTTTAGACCCCCAATTTACAAATTACCGATTCAAGCTTTATATCAAATAATTAATGTATGGAACATTAACAAAAGCTTAATATAGAATTGGTAAACAAACTATGCCAATTAAAATCACATCCACAACATAAAATAAAAGGCAAAGATAAAGGGAAGAGAGATGCAAACACAAGGACAACACATGATATGTTATCAAAGAGGAAACCGAAGCCCTCGGCGTAAAACCTCTCCGCCGCCCTCCAAGCGGTCAATAATCCACTAGAAAATATAGTTGGGATACATGAACAACAATAGACCCTCCAAGCCTAATCGACCCGATGTACCTAAGCCCTCTAAGCTTCTTGCTCCAATGAGGTTGCGCCGAATCTTTTTCTTTTCTAGCTTAATGGATTCCGCTATAATCCATAGCATCCGCCATCCTTGGCATCTTCCAATGCTTCCCAAAGCTCCAAAAACACTCAACACTCTAAATGGGTGTGGGTAGTGTTTGGATAGAAATCTCCTCTCAATAGGTATGACAATGAGAGAGGGAATGAGAAGAGACTACAAAGATTTTTCTCTAAGAATGAGTAGCTCTCTCTAATTGGGTGGGTGTTTTGAAGAAACCTCTCTTAGGATTTTTCTTTCTGAATCGCCACCCATATTTTGTGGGAATGAGGGGTATTTATACTGGTGTGAGAATGGAATGCGAAGAGTCAATTTTTCCAAAATAGGGTTGGCTGGCGACTTGACCTCACGACTTAACTGAGTCGCGAGTTCAAGCCGCGAACTAACTTAATGGCCAGTCTGGATTTTTGTCCTGTAGTGCTCCAGGTGGCATGACTGTTCAGCTTCCCTGCATGCTCTGTGCGTGTGCAACTTTTGGCGGTTTGCAAGTCGCGAGCCTCCCGCGAGATCCAACCGCGAGTCCCTGCTTCACTGCACAGTCTTGAGCATTTCTTCACACTCTCTCACACACTACCCTTACATGATTCCTACCTAAATACAGGATTTCTAATTGCTGTATTACAAACAAATTTGTCACGGAATAAAGCCAACATATGATTGATGAAATTCAACCTTACAAATCTTGTTTGGAAGGCAAAATGACCAAAATACCTTTTAATGCAAAAGGTAGGAGATCCCAAGAGTTGCTTGAATTAGTTTATACAGTTGTATGTGGTCCTTTATCAACCCAAGCAAAAGGAGTTTATGAGTACTTCATCACCTTTATGATGATTATTCAAGATATGATTATGTGTACCTAATGAGATGGAAGTCCGAAGCCTTTGAAAAGTTCAAAGAGTTTAGGGCTGAAGTTGAGAATCAATTGGGTAAATGCATAAGGGCCATCTGATCTGATCGAGGTGACGAATACCTTCTTGGGGATTTCAAGGATTACTTAACTCAAAATGGGATTGTATCCCAATTGACTACACCTGGAACTCCCCAACAAAATGGTGTAGTAGAGAGAAGGAACAAGACTCTTTTAGAAATGGTTAGGTCCATGATGAGTTATTCAACTTTACCAATTTCCTTTTGGGGATATGCACTAAAAACCGCAATGCATATTTTAAATTTAGTTCCATCAAAATCAGTTCCCAACACACCTAAGGAATTGTGGAGTGGGTGCAAGCCTAGTATGAAATATCTTCACATTTAGGGATGTCCTGCACATGTGTTGAAAGGGAAGTCTGATAAGTTGGAAGCAAAAACAAAATTCTGCATGTTTTTAGGGTATTCAAAGGAAACCAAGGGTTATTTATTCTATAATCATAAAGATTACAAAGTGTTTGTTAGCACCGATGCCAAATTTTTAGAAGATGATTACGTGAATAATTTTAATCCTAGAAGTAAAGTTGTCTTGGCTGAATTAGATGAACCTGTAATTGAACAACCAATAGATGAAACTAGGGATGATGTGGTTGTATTAGATACACCATAAGATTCTACTCATGATATGTCTAGTACACGGTGCCTCGTCGTAGTGTGAGGATTATAAGGCCACCTGTAAGATTTATAGGTCAGGGACAAACTTATGAAGTTATCTCAAAAGAGGCTAATTTTGATCCTTCCACTTATAAAGAGGCAATGAAAGATAAAGTTGCACATCATTGGGTCAAAGCTATAAAATCTGAATTGGATTCAATGTATTCCAATCAAGTCTGGGAGTAAAGGCACCTAATGGCATTAAACCTGTTGGTTGCAAATGGGTTTACAAGAGGAAGAAAGGGATAGATAGAAAGGTTGAAACCTTTAAAGCAAGGCTAGTGATGAAAGGGTATACATAAAAAGAAGTTATTGATTATGAAGAAGCCTTTTCACTAGTAGCAATGCTTAAATCTATTAGAATTCTTTTATCCATTGTTGCTCATTATAATTATGAGATTTGGCAAATGGATGTCAAGACTACATTTCTTAATGGCAATCTTGAAGAAGAAATTTATATGATGCAACCAGAAGGTTTCATAACAAAGAACCAAGAGCATATGGTATGCAAGTTGAAAAGGTCCATTTATGAACTTAAGCAAGCATCTAGATCATGGAACACCAGATTTGATCAAGCAATCAAGTTATTTGGTTTTGAACAAAATCTAGATGAACCAGGTGTGTACAAAAGATATCGAGATAAAGTAGTAATATTCGTAGTGTTTTATGTTGATGATATTCTACTCATTGGAAATGATATAGGGGTAATGTCATCAGGAAAGATTTGGTTGTCAAGCCAAATTGATATGAAGGACTTAGGCGAAGCTAACTTTATTCTAGGGATCAGGCTTTGGCGAGATCGCAAGAATAGAATGTTAGGCTTGTCACAAGTTGGATATATAGATAAGGTTCTAGAACGGTTTAGCATGAAAAACTCCAAGAAAGGATTGCTTCCTATCAGACATGGAGTTCCTCTGTTTGATGACCAAAAGGCCTAAGACTCTTGAGGAAGAAAATATGATAAGACAAATTCCCTACGCTTTTGCAGTGGGAAGTCTTATGTATGTCATGCTTTGTACAAGACTAGATATCTGTTATTCAATTGGCATGGTTAGCCGATATTAATCAAATCCAGGACTTAGACATTAGCAAGCTGTAAAGCATGTTCTCAAGTATCTAAGGAGAACAAGAGATTATATGCTTGTTTACCATAGTAAGGATTTGATTCCCATTGGTTATACAAATTTAGATTTTCAATCAGATCTTGATTTTAGAAAGTCCACTTCAGGTTGTGTGTTCACCTTGGGAGGTGGAGCCATAAGTTGGAGGAGTGTTAAGAATTCTTGTATTACTGACTCCACCATGGAAGCTGAATATGTTGCTGCTTGTGAAATGGCAAAGGAAGCTACTTAGCTCAAGAAATTCCTTTTTGATCTTGGTGTTGTGAGAATTGAGCAAGTTCCTATCACATTGTTCTGCAACAATAGTGGAGTAGTTGCACAATCCAAGGATCCAAGGAATCACAAGAAAGGAAAGCATATTGAAAGAAAGTACCACATCATTCGAGGCATTGTTGCTCGAGGAGATGTAGTAGTAGCAAAGATTGATAGTGAAAATAATTTAGCAAATCCATTTACCAAAGTCTTGCCCCAAAGGACTTTTGAGTCACATTTGGAGAGAATGGGAGTTAGATTAGTGCATAATAATCTTTAGGGCAAGTGGGAGATTGTTAGGATATGTGCCCTTTAAATCCTATTGTATGATGCTATGTATGACATTATGTTGTGATTAATAAAGTTGTTTTATTATTATCTAAAACTAGTCACTAACCCGTGTGATGCACGAGAAAATCTTACGAAACTATAGTTTATACATTAAAACATTTTAATTTTACATGAACTATAATAGTTTTAATAATATTTGAAAAATAAAATAAAAAGTGAAAACTCAAGCCAATTCAAGATGAACCACTGCAATAACAAAGGCAGTCCTCCCATTCATTCTTGCAAGCCAATAGCAACTGCAAGAGCTATCATGAGGGTATTCCATCAGATAGTTTTGACCCAAGTATGCTCCTCCTTTATTTTAATCCTATACATCAGCAATTTGAAGTGAGTTTTTAGCAAGTGGTATCAAGTGAAAATCACGTTTGCACAAAACCTAAACAGACATCAACAATTTTACCAAGTTTTTTCTCACTTCATAATAATTATGGAACACCTTGCAAGCTTTCATCACTGCTGACACATCATTGATGTTGAAGTTTATACATAATCTGCATGTGGTATTAAGTTTTAGGGTTTTATAGATGTGGCAGCCAAATGATACATGGAAAGACTTTTATCACATAATAATGGTGCAGCAATCAATATATAAATATATTGTGTGTAACAACATTTAAAAGGAACAAATAAAAAATAAGTGTAATTGTTTTGAATTATCCATTCATCTTAATCAGAATTTAACAAACTAAATTTGATAAAATAGTTTTCATATGAATAAAGCTTTGAGTATAGTTTCCTCTTATTTCCAAAAGTTTCCACATATTTCATCCAACAAAGTCTACAACTCTTCCCAGACCTTTTTTGGAAAAGTGAACGAGTCTTCCCAGACCTTACCAAACCTAGAAGAAAAGAATGAAAGAAAACTTCAAATCAAATAATCATTTAGAGGAACAACTACAAACAACCATGAAAAATTTATGACTTGAGTTTTTATTCATTGAAATTGAACATTTACATGTTTCCTACCATAAGGTTTTGGAATCCATCACCTCTTCTAAAAGGCATTATCCTAGCACGCTGAGCCTTCACCATCCCTGTTAAACTCTATCCCAAACAACTATATAAAGATGCTTGAATCCCAAACATACTAAATAAAAATCCAAAACTTATCCCTACACTTTCTTATTAACCAAACCAAAATTATTATTAAAACAAAAAATACAAACATGCACATAATGATACAAAAAGAAAGAGAGTGTTTATAAGAAAACTCAGATAATACCCAATTGTGATAATCAGAATCCATTAGCAGCCCATGTAAAAAATACTTATAGTCAATAACAATGCAATGCAATTTGCTACATAGATTAAGATCATTCACCCAAAAAAAAAAAGAAAAAAAATGCGAAATGGGAAAGGACATAAATAATAAATTTGAACATCTTGATAAATCCTATGAAAACTTCAAAGTAATCTGACTTTCAAATGAAAATTTGCTAGAGCACACATCAAGGAATTTAGGATTTTGAACAATATTGAGTCAAGATCTATAACAATGCACAAAATAGTCCATTAGATTTGTGTAGACAAGTCATCAAATTTAAAAAAAATATAATTTGGGTATCCCCAAATTCATCAAAAACACGAAGTTTAAACCACTATTTGCCTATTATATTCAATAATCAATATATCAGCTTGGATCACAGTGAAGTCTCTCAAAATATGCTTCAAAAATAGATACGGAAGAAAAAATAACACAGCTCTACCTTTTCAATTTGCTATTGCTGGAATTTGTAGACAGCTTCTAAACTTTATAGGTTCAATCCTTCGCTGTGCATGGTAGAAAGTAGAAAATAAAAGTCAGTAGTAGGAACGAATCTTAGCTTCCATGGTTATACCAAAATTTAAAATACAAACCTTACCACAACTAACAAATAAAAGTTGTAGATAAACAACGAAGCCAAGGTTGCAGAAGAAGGACACTGGAAAAGAAGCTGGGGTCTGCAACCAAAAAAAGAATCAATCAAACCCCCTCAAAAATCTAGATGTTGCTCTTAAAGAAGATTCTTATCAAATTTATTATTAAAAAAAAAAAAAGCATGATTCTTTGATAAAGTACAAATTCTACATACCCATAAAAATTAGATAAAGAAGTAATAAAAAGAATGGTAAACTTGAGATGAAATAATAATTAAACTAAACATAAAACATGCACGGGTAAACAATTAGTTTTTATTTCTTTGAAATTGAACCAAAAAATAGAACCGCACATATGTGAGGACAATGAAAATGATGTCGAATATTATCATGATGAAGAACTTGGAAATTCACAACTACCTTAAATTTAAAGAAAAATGATATTTATTTCACAACATTATATTGAATGATTAAAACCCTTAAAAATGAGTGAGGAAGACAAAAAGTTGTGCAGATCAAGAACTAAAAGTAATTTGGTAGAATTGTAGAGTAATGCCTTCTTTCGTATGCAAACATATCTCCTAAGTACAAAGCATCTAATGGAACCATAGAGCATGAAAATATATGTTCTCCTCATTAACATACATATAGCTTAATTAAATTTATGACTAATCAACAATAGCATGGTGTGGAAATTGTTTACCAAAAAAAAGGGGAATATCTAATGATCAAACATATGTATCTAATAATTCTAACCATAAAGCAACTACAACATGAGAATCTGGTTCAAAGTATTTAAACGATAACTACATTTACAAAATGCCCTTTATATATATTTATAGTGATGGTGTGATGCCCCACCAACAATGATAGGGCCTCACCTATTCCACATATGCTCGTTTTCCATGGAGGTCTTCCTAGAATTCCTGTTTTGCACTTCACTAAGCATCTTTTTTGCATCTCTCTACCTTAAAAAGAAAATAGAATGAACAGCATGAATAACATTCTCCAATGAGGGTTTCAGTTACAAAACTCATCAAGATTTACAAAAAAAATAGAAAAGAAAAGACAAAACTAAACATTTTATTAAAAAAAAAATAGGGCATTAACAAATTAGAAATTCAAAGCATGAAATCAACTACCAAATACCAATTATTATTCAACATCATGAAAGCTATGATGAATTGATAACAGATTTTAAAACTCCTAATAATGAAGAATGGCAACCCCCTAACACAACAACATTTTTGCCAAAAAAATGCATATTGCACATCAAATAGTGTATTATAACTACCACATTGAAATCTGTTGTCAATTCATTCAAGTAAAAAAAAAAAAATGTTAACTCTCCAAACTGTTAATTTTTTTAATTTCAAAAACCTCCAAATATAAGAAAGAAATTTAATGAAATTAATCATTCACAATGGAGACAATGCATAACCCACATATAAATTTAGGGTAGTACAAACATTAAATGGGTTTTTGAGCTAACCATAACATCACTCTCAAAATAAACTTAAAAATCTTTTGCTAATGTCCATATCATAGTAAAACAGAAAACCTTCAAAACCCAAAACCACTATCACATTCACTTCACAATAAAAACTTTCTAGTTGACCACTGAATACTGCCACCAAGTATATATAATTAACCACAAATCCACATGAGGCTAAAATAATTCAATAATCTACAACAGAAAGTTAATTATTCAATAACTAAATTAATATACTTGCATTTGTATATAAACCCAGAAACTCAAATTAAATCCAAACACAAACAAATGACTCACAAAAACATCAAGGGCATGCCAAGGATGCTCGTCTAATAAAAGCACAGGAAATATCATTACACAAAACATATCAAAATTATTAACAATGAAATAAAATAACAACTCTAAAATCCAAGATGGATTTTCTCACTACCAATAATTGAAATTAATAAAACCCACTACTGGATCCAAACCCATCAATCTAAGCTAATCATTCAGAAGAAACACTCCTAAACAAAACCCTAAATCAAATTTAACAACCAAAAACGAAACCCTAAATCATATTTAACAACCAAAATTATAGAACAAAATAAAAAACTTACCAATAATGTTTGCGGAGAGAATCTGGTCTAAAAAAAAAAAAAAAAACAGAGTACTAAGGATGAGACCCAGATTATGCGAAGGTTTTGGTTGAGTTGAATCCACCATTAGAAACTTAAAAACAGAGTATTAAGGATGAAACCCAGATTGTGCGAAGGGTTTGGTTGAGTTGAATCCACCATTAGAAACTTATGAGAGAAATGAATTAGTGAGAGGTTAAAGGGGAAGGTCTGTGTTTAGATGAGAACGAAGAGACAGAGGAGGAATTGTTGAATGGGTAGGAAGGAAGAGACGTTGTGAGAATAGGGAGTTATAGAAGATGTATTATAGGTTTTTGTTTTAAGTGGCAAAGAATTTTTTTTCCGGTTTTATAGTAAAATGTAAAATTAGATTTTTTTTGTTTTTTTTATTTATTCAAGTAATGCTGACATGGAAAATTGTGGGAGCTTTAAAAGCTTCAGTTATATATATATATATATATATATATATAGATAAAGGTAACATGAATATTTGGACATTATCATATGGTTCATGAGATGCATAGTATGTGATTTATGTGATTTAATCACAGAAGATCTAAATCACAAGTTTTTTGTAAACTTAGAATTTTAGTTCGTAGTCAGTGATGAAATTAGGCATTTCATCTATGAAAACTATAACATATCAACTAAGATGAATTGTCTTGATTATGGAAGTGGAAACTTCTAGTTGATATGTTTTAAATGTGAAGACATATTGTACTGGACCACTGTAAGACTTATTATTCTACTAACGACTGTCAAATAAATAATAAATCTCACGACTTCTATTTACATGAACTCCCAATCCTGAGAGAATAATGAACCTGATCATGAAGTGTAGGTTGCTTTGATATATCAGGAGTGAGATCTAAAGTCACGATCAAAACCTCAATATGTTGGGCAGCCACATTTAATGTTAAAGGAACATATATTCTCAAGATGGAATTCATAATCTCTTAACAGAGATATAAAATATTCCCTTAAGATAAGTTTAATAGGTTTGGTTATTCAAAGGGTTAGGCCTAACCACTTTAGTAAGGAATTACTAAAGTATATATTTATGAAATTGGATTTCATAAATATATGATGAATAACTTAAATGATTAAACTAGATACTCAAGGATTAAGATGTGGTAATCTTCAAACTGGCAGTCAACATTCATGACTTTGTATTACTATGAATATTTTAATGAAGGAGTTGAATGTATAACAAAGGCTAATAAGGCCTAGAGTGCAATTATATTTATATAGTGGTACTAAATATAATTAATGGTAATTTTAGGCTTGTCAAGCGTTGGCATAAAGGCCCAAAACCCATTGGAGCTAGTGTCTTATTTGTCTTGTTTGGTCTTACTCCAAGCCACATACTAAAGCCCAATTGGAATGGCTCAAAAGGCTGGCCCAATTAGATAATTAGTTATATAAAAGGAGAGAAACATATAGAATTTTGTATTGAATGAAATGGTGTGTATGTGAGTGTAAGCCACTCTCTTATTGTCCCTTGAACACATACATATAAACTGATTGAGAAACCACACTTCTTGGGCTTAAGTGGAATTGGAGTGAAGATTAAAAGTGTTCCCAAGTACTTCTAATCTTTGGTTTTGAATTTCACAGCACCAAGGTACGCTTTATTGTTCTTAAATTATGATATTTACAAAGTACATGTTATCAATTGCAAATGAAATGGATCCGTTAATTTTCCGCTGCATGTGTTTTGTATGCGATACAAACCATGTTTTTCCAACAATTGGTCACCTCACTCTATTTAATTTTATTACTGATCCTAGGTTAAGGAAAATGTCATTCTTCCTAATCTAACATGGACGAGTAAAAAATCTTGATTCTTGAGTTCGGAAGTCTTGTTACATGTGAGGAAGGTGTTAGGCACCCCACAACGCCTATCCATAAACAGTCCTTTGTTTTGTTAAAATCTTAATTTAAGGACATTGGCAATTGAAAACGAGCTATTGGCAATAGCTTTTAGGGCTATAAGCAAATTGGGCTTTGAGTTTTTGATTCAAAAAGGGTGTGGTTTTAATCGATGCTTTCCTAGTGTGTTTGGAATCGTTGACAAATTTCCATGGCGAAAATTTGGCAGCATTTTGCCTTATTTTTGTGGTGGAAATCTGACAATGCTTCACCTCAGGTGCGCCACCAAGCTTTCATTGTAGGAATACGGCAATAGGGATGCCCTATTTTCACTACAAAAATCCAGCAGAGTTTTTTGTTTGGTAGGATATGGTGCATCGATAGGGTTTTGTGCCTGTGTATAAGGCGTGTGCCAACATGCTCATGCTAGGATGAGCCAAAGCCCCTCAAAGAATTTAAAACGTTGATATGTGTCACAAACACAGGGAAACCGATGTCACTTGGTGACATGGATCGAGACGGTCACACCGCGGTGACTATGCACACAGTATGACATGAATATGCACCTGCAGCAAATGCCTTGAGCATATACTCATGTCACAAGGTCAAGAGCACTCATGGCTAGAGATGGTTGCTCATGTAGCCACGAGAGTCCATCATTCAAAGTACACTATCAGCCACACACACAGAGGCATGTATATATATACATACATACATCATGCATAATGCTATCGCAGAGAGCAGGAAAGATAAATAGACATTGCCAACGTCCCAAGGGTATGGCCCAGTAAGGTATAGGAAATGTAAAACAAATATTGATATTACCAAGGAACGCAACCCAAGCAAGGAGTAAGAAAAACAAAGGGTACAGGGAGAACGGGGACCCTAATACATGCTCTAAAGAAGAGGCTAAGAAAGAGGAAGAAATATATAACCACTCAGGGAGGCAAGGCCCCCTAATCTACTGAACATTGCTTGTTATGGGCTTGCGTCTTCTTGCTTGCATCCTTGCCCCTTTTGCTTGCACCTAGGAGGTCACACCCTTGCTCCAAGTGTCCATGCACCATATGTGTACATGCAATAACAAAAGAAACAAGCTAGCAGAGAAGCAAAGAAACAAGCATAAAGAAAGCATGCTAAAAGAAAAGCTACCAAAGAAAGAAAGCCAAACGGGGGCAAACAAACATGTTATCAAACAAAAAGGGTGTCCTAGGAGGACAAATGCAGGTTTGGATCGGGGTCCATAGTTCCATTGGATTGGAGTGTGGACGACACATAGACTCATGCATAAACATGTAGGCAAGCATGCAAAGAAGAAAAGAAAGTCAAATGGGTGCAACAAAGCAAGCTAGGCAAGCATAACAACATCGCACAAAGTGGAGAAAGATGTGTATCAAGCACATCGACACCACGGAGGTGTACCTCACATGTGGTTACACCCCTAAACAACTCATAAAAGGGATAGATGCAACCACACATAGCAAGTGGCCTTAAAGACCAACAAGCACAAGCCCACGAAGGGCACAAAGCATGGCAAAGCCTAGATCTAGATAGGCAAACATGGAGATAAAGCATAGAAGCAAACATACATAGACATGCATAAAAGAAATGATCCAAACCCTTTGATATAGGCCTAGGTGTAAGGATGTAGACTTAGATCACAGGATCTAGATCTATACCCTACCTAAAGGGCCAAAACATTAAAAAAAAAAAAATGGTAAAAATGCTTTATAAGCACATTGCATAGCAACCAACATGTAGATCCAGACACATGAACATGGCAAGGAGCACACAAAGATATAGATCTAAGCATAAACATGGCAGGGAGAGCATAAACAAGTAAATTTAAGCAGAAACATGTTATAGAGCACATAAACAAGTAGATCTAGGCATAAACATAGCAAGGAGCACATAAGCAAATAGAACTAAGCTTGAACATTGCAAAAAGCACCTAAGCATGGATCTAAGCACAAACACAAAATTTAGGCATATCCTAGCCCAAGAAGGCTAGGCCAACAACATCAAAGCGGTAAAACATGGCAAAAAGCAAGGAGACATGTAAAAAAGGCTATAAAACATGCTAGCAAGTAAGCTAAAACAAAGATATACTATGGAAAGCAAATAGACATGATATGAACAAAGATAAAGCAAAGGGTGTAGATTGTAGTTAAAAAGCTACATCTACACCCTTTAAACCTCAAATCCAAGGTCCTAAGACCAAGGAGAGGGAAACGAGTGCAAGAACACTTCCTTTAGATTGCTGAAAGAAGAGAGAATTTAGAGAGGAAAAGAGAGAATTTGCCCAGAAAAATGCACCAAATTGCCCAAATTTTTTTTTTTTTTTTATTTGAGGGGGCCCTAGGGGTATTTATATTGAAAATTTACTTTTCAGCTTAAGTGGCTACTTAATGACCTCTAGCCAAGCTCTGGCGGTCACTTTGAAGCCACCGACTTGGAATGGCTTGATGAAGGCTTTCCAGGCATGGATTTGGTTGATCTTGGTGACTCTGGAGTTTTTGGAACACTAAAGAACTTGAAAATCCAATAGTTGGATCAAAAGTTATGGCCATGGGAAGCGAGCTAACGCGCTTTACACGGTTTTCAAGATATCTCCACCATTTTAAACCCAATTCTAACCCACAAATAGTCATTAGAAAAGGAATTCAATAATATTCTCGATGACACTGGTCTCAACCCATTCCGATGGTTGGATCAAAATTAGGGTTTTCGGGGCCTTAAAGAGCTAATCATGGGTCAAATTTGGTCAAACTTGATGAAAATCCCCGAATGGCTTCAGTTTGTAAAAACATGAAAACTCTGGTTTTGGGATTATTTTGACTAGTTTTGACTTTCAGTCAACCCAGGCTTGACCAAGGGCAATTTGGTCAATTTGACCTGAAATAGCTCTTTAAGTGCTTCGATGCTCAAATAGGTTGCGCCACGTCAATCTATATGTTTCCACAGCCTTATGGAAGAAAGTTAATATTTTTGAGATCAGACTCATGAAGATCGGACTCTATCTGGGCAAAATGGGTGCCTAACACCTTCTTATTCTGTAACGTAGCCCTTGAACCACAGATTTTGGTTCGTAGAATAGTATCTTGTCTTTTCTTTTGATCAATTGTAACTAGGAAACAATGCCTTGTAACCTTTTTTTCTACTAGATTGTTAGCTAGGAAACAAAGCTATGTATAGTTCTTTTTATCGAATTGTAATTCATTCAAGTTAATGAGGATTTTTATTATTAAGATATTTTATACTCTTTTATAGTTTTTCTTATTTTTTGTAATATAAAAATAAGTGGCGATTCCACATAGCCCCAAAGGAGAGGTGCTAATAGTTTCTCCTTTGATTTGAGAACACCTATAAGGGAAAAATTCCAGTCTCTCACAGTATGCTTATGGGAGGTTCAAAGACTCAAGGGAGTGAGTCTTGACCACAAATATACAATCTACCACTATTTTAAGAAAAAGGCTTAAAAAGAAGGGGTTATAACATTACGTTATCATTTTAGAAAAGATTTTTTTTTTTTTTTGGAAAAAAAAAAATTATGTGCTAAACGGGCTCATGAAAAACATATTCTTTTTTGATAGAACGTATTTTAAAAGAGACACTTCAAAAACATCATTTTTTAGAAAAGAGACATTTTTGAAAACTCTTTGGAGAACATTTTTAAAACAAATTTGAAAACACCTTTTTTTTTTAATTTATTTTAAAGTTTCAGCCCTCCTTAAATAAAAAGATTTTAGTTCCATTTGAAAACAGTTTTTTATACAGCAGTTTTTTAATACAGTACAGAAAACAGTTTTTTATACAGCAGAAAACAGTTTTTGTAGTGCAGAAAAACAGTTTTTATAGTGTAGAAAAACAGTTTCGAAAACAAATTTTTTCTACTTTATAAAAAAATTTTAGTTAGGAAAGATTTTAAAAAGAGTTTTGAAATTTTTTTTTTTTTGTTTCAAAATTTCGGGTTCCCCCTAAAAAAGTTATTATTTTAAAAGTACTTTTGAAAAAGGATTTGAAGACAAACATTTTTGAAAGCACTTTGAAATTTTTTTTGAAAACAAATGTATCATTATTTTTAGGGTTTTGTTTTCCCTTTAAAATATATATATATATATATATATTTTTTTTTTTTTTCGAAACTTTCTCTTTTTTTTCTATTTTTTTGGAGCAGGGAGAAACATAAAGAAAATATTTTATTTTGAAAATTTTTTAAAAGACAAAAGACATTTTCTAAAAAAAAAAAAAAAAAAACTTTTTGAAAAAGACTTTATTTTTAGAAAGGGGTGGAAAGAGATTTTTTTGAAAAAAAAAAAAAATTAGAGTAGAGGTGTAGAGGAGATGTATACTCAAGCATTTTCTTTATGGCACATTATCAAGAAGGAAAAGATAAAGAGACAACAACAAGATAGAGTCCATAAAATAAAGCTTGAAAAGTAAAGAACTTGAAATGTAAAGACTTAGAATTTAAATTGCAAGAAAAATAAAGACTTGAATTGTAAAAGCTTGGAATGTAAATGGCTTGAAATATAAATGACTTAAAATGTAAAGACTTGAAATATTGTAAAGTTCATTAAAAATATTTATTTATTTATTGTCTCCTTAAATAGAGTCTAATCCCCTTCAAGCCTTACGGATCCTTCAACACAAAAAAGTGGGAGTTCTTATACCATCACCACTCTTGGGACACATACCCATATTGTGCCCAAATGGGAGTTTAAACACCATTTAAAGAGGATGATAGAATTTTTTTTTAGTGTCTAGATAATATATAGATAGATATACATATATATATATATATATATATATTTATATTTACATATATATATATATATATATATAAGAGCAAGGAAAGTAAAAGGGATTGCAATTAATTTAAAGGCAAATAAAATCCTAGATGCCTTGGTGGTATGGGATTTCTTCCCCCTAAGGATACTTCCCACTCATGGCCTAGGATGATGGTCCAATACCCATCTAGGATGAACAACAAAAATATAATATATAACATTGATATTAAAAGCATTGAAAATAAAGGGTTAGATGCAAACATAAAGTATACAACAAGTAAGATGAAAAAACTATTTACACAACAAAGTGAAGGAAAGAAAGCATTTTTATATATTGAGAGATGATTACAAAAGGAAAAGGGAGGGGTGAGTTTAGTTATTAAAGAACTAAACCCATCCCAAAACCTTACCCACAAAAATTACAACAAAGGAGATAGGAAGAAAGCTTTTTTATAGTGTTTCCTAAAGAGAGAGAGATTTTTTTTTCTAAAGGATTTTTGGATTTTTCTCTTCTTTTCTCACAAATCCTACACAAATTTTCTACCTCACTTTTTCATCTATTTCTTAATGATTTTTCCAATATTTGGGGGGGGGGGGTTAATTTATAGCAAAAATGAAGGAATAGGAGACTAGAATTAGTGTACCATTGTACACTAGTGCTAGCCACCCCTTAAAAGGGGTGGGTGGCATTGGTGTACCCTTGAACACAAATGCTAGCTCCATCCTTATCCACCTCGTTAGCGCCTCGTCAGCATTTTTCGTCTTTTTCTAACTTTTGACCTGATCTTTGCATGGCTATTTGGAGGCATTTAAGAGCTCCATTTTCTTCATATGAATGGAAAACTTTGTATGTATAGTTTCCAATGGTTTTGGCTTCATTCAATTTGGAGCTACAGTCATCGAGATATTTTGCTCGGAAGGGAGGTGACGCAAAGCTGAAAATTTCTAAATGTCTTCCCTTGAAAAATTCACATCTTTTAATCCGGAGTTGATATTGTCAAATCCTTTTGGTGAAAATTAGCTAAGATCTTGTTCTTCAAGAAAGTCCATCCTATTTTTTCCAGTTCTTACCCAATTGGTATAGCTTATTGCGCGAAGCTAGGTCGAAAACCATTAGTTTTCCTGAAAAATACAGTGAAAAATTTATTAGGGTTTCAGAATTTTTGTCATATCTCATCCATTTTAACTTCAGTTTTTTCCCGTAAACTATTGTTTCGAAGGGTCCTATGAGATAACTTAAAATTCAACACGATCCAACGGTCCGATTAAAAAGTCAACTTTTTGACCATACCTGATTAGGGTTTTTGCTAGATTTTCAATAAAAGAGTTTTTTCAAATGTTGCGACTTTTTGATTCACTGTTCAAACATGTTGTATTTATTTTTGCCCTTTTTGGCTTTGAAATTCATGGTTTTCTACATTTTCTAATTTTTTTGGTTTTTTTGGTCTTTATTCTAATGCGTGAATCGAGACCTAGCAAAATATGGTATCAACACACTCGCTTGTCTTTTTTTTCTTTAACCTTCCTTATAACAGAAAAATCTTCTACTTGATATTACTGCACTAAATCTATCCTCGTTCTTCCATTTCTTTAGAATGCTAAATCCAAATTTGTTAAGGACATATTTTATGTAATTAGCTAATCTTTTGACAAAATGCACTTTACTTGTAATTGGGTAGATCTAGGATGGGTTTAGTACTTCAAGAAACAAGAGTTCCAGTCAAATATTAAATCCATGAAGATTGGACCAAGAAACAAGTGAAGAAAAGCTGTTCATTAAAGCTCGACAGATACCTCAATAGAAAAAATATCTATCGAGATTTAAGAACGAAGCTTGACAAAAGCTGAATCTGTCGAGATCTATGAAATCTGAATTTCCAAATCTAACTTTTGGCCCTAACTGACATGTATGTGTAGGATTTCTTTTCTCACAACCTTAGACATATATAAGGCTTATTTTAAAGGTCGTTATACATGGAGAACACATGCAGAAAGTGACCTAGTGCCTTGTTCTCTCTAAAAGAAGCTACTGTGTCTTTGCGCCAAAGGGTTTTGTAACCAAGGAGCTTCATGTTCTTCATTATTAATGAAGTGAATATTTTTGCAATCAACAACCTTCTTCAAGATTGCTAGGAGTTAGTCACATACTGGGATCTGTGCAAAAGGGTGGCATTCATATATTGAAGAGTTCAGAGGTTCTAAATTGGTAGAAAGTTTCTACTGTTAGTTCATCTACGGGGATTGTAGAGTCTAAGGACAAAAGTTTTGTGGTAGATTTGAAACTTTTCTTTACTATAGTGAATTACTTTTTGGGAAGGTTTCCCCCTAGGTTTTTTACTGCGAAACTAGTTTGTTTCATTGGTTTTCCTGGATCATCATATCTTGTCTTATTTACTATTCCGTTGTGCATGATATTGACATGATATTGATGTTTGTTTGTTTTTACAAGATTTATTCATAATAAATCTAATTAACAACTTGGGTTTAAAACTTGTTAATTGTATCAGCCGTTTTCTAAATTTCCCAACAAGTGGTATTAGAGTAAGTTTACTCTAATTGGATTAATTTCCTGAGTGTGATCCTTGATCCCCGTTGTCATGGATCGTGGACAATCTCTTTGGATTCCTCTTTTATTTGATGGCACTAATTATGTGTATTGGAAAGTTCTTATGAAAGTTTTTTTGTAGGCTCTAGGTGAAAAAGTATGGCAAGTTGTTGAAGTTGGCTGGATTAAGCCAAAGGAAGTGTCAATGGATTAGGATGAAGCAACAATCAAAGTGGAAAATTTCAACAGTAGGGCCTTGAATGCTTTTTTTAGTGGGGTGACCAATGAGGAATTCAAGAAAATTCATCCATAGAAGTTGCCAAGGCAGTAAAGACTATGAAGCTTCAAAGAATTACTAGTAGTTTTGAAGAAATAAGGATGGAGGAGGATGAGACCTTTGATGAGTTCTATGCTAAACTCAAGGATATTGTGAATTCTACCTTCAACTTTGGAGAATCTATAGTAGAATCAAAAATTGTTGAGAAAATCCTTAGGTCTTTACCTAAAAGATTCCACGCCAAGATCACTGCCATTAAAGAAGTGAAGGACATTGATCAAATTCCTTTGACTGAGCTTGTAGGGAACCTTCAAACCTATGAGATGGGATTAGGTTTAATGGGAAAATGTGGAAATAGTAGAAACTTGGCTCTTAAGGATATAGAGGAATAGATTGATGACTCTGAAGATGAAGATGAAAGCAAAAATGAAGATGAAGATGATGATAAGGATGAGGATCTAACCTTCATAGCTAATGAGATTATCAAGCTTCTTCAATATAGGAAAAAGGATAAGGACAAACCTCCTAGGAAGGGTAAGAGTGAGAAACCCCTTATCCAGTGTCATGAGTGTAAAGGTTTTGGTCATATGAGGATAGAGTGCCCAAACTACCTTATAAAGGAAAAGATTAACAAGTCAAATGATAAAGGGTTGGTTGCTACCTTGAGTGATACTAAGAATGACTCTTCTGATGAGTATATGGATGAATGTGGTCACTTTATGGCTTTTGTTGCCATAGCCGATAAGGTGATTGTGGAGAGTGCTAGTAACAATGAGAATTCTTTTGATGATGAAGTACCCAAGAAGTTGAACCTTCAGGAAGCTTATGATAAGCTATGCACTAAGTTTATAAAATCTAAAAAGGCTTTACCTCTTTGTAGAAAAGAGCTTAATGAGGTAAAAATTGAAAAAGGTGATCTATTAGTCAAATCAGATGAGACTACAAGGTTGGTTAAGACTCTTGTTGTGGAGAACGCCTCATTAGATAAGAAGGTCAAGAATCTTGAGGTTAAGTGAAAGCTTGAATATGTGTGAAAATATAAGAGCTATTTAGACCCCCAAATTAAAGTTATAGCTTGATTGATTTTACTCTAACTTATACTAAGTGTGGAATAGAGTAAATGAGAGTGAATAAACAAATAAACTACTCTAACTCATAATCATTATAACACAGCAGTAAAATGAAAGGTAAAAGAGTAGGGAAGAGTAATGCAAACATAAGATAACATGCCGATGTGCTATAGAAGAGGAAACTGAAGAACTCGGTGAAAAACCTCTCCGCTGCCCTCCAAGCGTTAATTGATCTACTAGACAATCGGTTGGGATACATGGGTTAGCAAGAGACCCTCCAAGCCTAATCTACCTGATACACATAAGCCCTCCAAGCTCCTACTCCAACAAAGCTTCTTGGAACCATGTCTTGTCTAGCTCTTCAGATCCTGCAATACACCTAATTGCATCCGCCAAAGCCTGGCTTCTTCCAATACTTCCCAGCAACACCAAAACCTCACTTGACACTCTGAAAGGGCGTGGTAAGTGTTTGGGCTATCAAACTCTCAATGGTATGGAATGGAGAGGTAGGAGTTGAGGAAAATCCATAAGCAATTGTGTAGAGAATTGTGGGTATAACAATCTCTAACTCTCAAGGTTTGTGGCTAGGGTTTTCTCTCAGAAGCACTCCTCAACATGTGTGGGTAATAGGGGTATATATAGTGTGGATAAGGATAAAGTGTATCAGAATTGACAGTTTAGCAAAACAGAATGTTTTATGGGTATCTCGCGGGAAGGCCTTACCCACAAGACACTCGTGAAAACTAGTTGTCTCTATCCTGTCTTGACTCTTCGCATTCCAGTCATGTGTAGGGCACATGCTTCACTTCGTGGGAAGCTTACTCACGAGATACATGCGAAAACAGCTTCAGTCTTCAATTGCCTTAAGTCTTCACTCTCTCTCTCTCTCATACAACCCTTACAAATAAATCTCACATGAAATACAGGGTACATAAGATTGAGCATAATTACAATCAAATTTGGTACAGAATAAAAGCCAACAAAAACATAGTTGTAAATTACAACTTTACATGGAGCTTAGTCAAGCTAGAACTCAAATAAAGAGGATGTCTAGTGTAAAGTTTGATGAGGTTTTGAGTGCTAAAAAGCCTAATTCTGATAAGGTTGGCTTAGGATATGTTGACTCCTCCGGTCCCTCCTCTTTCACGGCTTCTAGATCAAAGACTGTTTTTGTGCCCCAATCTGAGAATGGTGATAAAGGTATGAAATCCATAACTGATTTGTCTAATTCTAAATCCTTTGTTAGACCTCACTCTAGGAAGTCTAGTAGTCCTAAACTACTCATGTTTGTCACCATTGTGGTGTTTCTAGACACATTCATCCTGTTTTAAGTTGTATCCTCAAAAGCAAGTGTCCAAACAGTCACAGGTTTCCTTTTAAGGAACTATACCTTTCTTTGGAGAGTTATTAAAAGCCTTGAATTTTTTAACTCAATTTTAAAAGAATTCTCATTCTTCTATGTCCTTTAGTAGACATAGTAGGACACACGCCTTTTCATCTTCACGGCCAAAGACTCGTGCTGTGTGAGTGAGAAAGGAGCCTAAGACTTAATTGTCTTTTCTATTGTCATTTGCTTTAGTTCTTTCTATTTAAATTAGGACTCTCTTTGCTTGATTTCTTATCTGCTTTTGGAATCATGCTTTCATGTATTTGCATCTTTCTTTCATGCTTTCATGTTATTTGTGTTTTTTTTTTTTTTTTTGGTTGTTTAGTCTTTATTTTTATTTTTATTTTTATTTTTCAAAATAAAAAGAGAAAAATCAGAAAAATATAAAAACAATGTGTGTTTATGTATGTTGGTACTTGTGTACCTTTAATGGCCATTGAAACAAAGTTTCTAAACTTTGTATCTCTTGTAGCTTAGATGAGCATTTCTATGCACAACTAAGCAAGTAAGTTTTATGGCTCGTGTTTGTGATTAGTAAAATTAAGTTATCTCTTACATCTCATACTCATATCACTCTTTTTGATGGGAAGGACTAGAAAATCCTAAGAGAAAGGCATAAATAACCATCTCACCACTAAAGCCCGCCAATCATGTATAACATCCGTGTGCTTTTGGCATAGCAAAATTGTGATGTTTTGGCTTATATAATTGGGTATTTCTTTTCTCTCTTATATGCCCATGCATGGCATGCTTAAAAGAAAAATATGCAAAGAAAAAATAAAAGCAAAAAGAATCAAAATGCTTTTAATATGGTTACAAACGTGTTTCTAGGAAATGTGGGAGTTATAGGATGTACCTCAAAGGTGATAGTCTCCATCACATAGTTATGATTGTGTGTGAGTGTATTTGATTTTCTCCTACCTCAAATCTTCATAATATGAGACACTTATGCACTCTTGCTTTGTTTCACACTATTAATATCGTATTTTGTCTGCCCCCGATTGGCGTGCCAGACCCTGAAAAACCCAAAAATATCACTTTCTCACCATGAGATCACAAGAATATATATAATGGCGTGGCACAACTCGTTTGAACACCAGAGAGCTCAAAGTGCCTTTTTCGGCCAAAATGACCAAAGTGCCCATAGTTAACCCTAGGTTGACTAAAGGTCAAACAAGGTCAAAATCCTCACAAAACAACATTACTCATGGTTTTATATCAAACCCAAGCTCCTTAGATATTTTTAGCAACTTTGACCAAGTTTGACCCGGAGTTGACTCTTAGTGGGCCCCAGAAACCCTAATTTTGATTCGGCTGTTAGAACAGGTTGAAACCTATGCCATTGCAAAGATTATCCAATTCTCTTTCCAACGACTTTTCATGGGTTGAAATCGGAGTTAAAACGGCCGAGATATCATGAAAACTGGGATGACACACTGATTGACGCACCGCAAACTTCTGAGAGCCATAACTTTTGATTCGACCATTGGATTTTTGAGTTCCATACCTTTTTAGAAAATGAAAATGAAGATCTATCCAAGGGTTGGTGTGGATGTAGCTTTTTTTTTAGCTATTATCCACACCCCTAACCTTCTAAATTTTTTTCCTAGCATTTTCTTACTCCTTTTCCCATAATAACATGATTTATTGCTTTCTTTAGCATGTTTCTTACTTTATGTATGTTCCTTGCTTAGATTCATGTGTTTATGTGCTTTTTGCCATGTTTTTATGCTTAGATCTATGTTTCTAAATGCTTATATGCTTAGATCTACATGCTTAGGGTTTTATGCCATGTTTCCTTAGTTTCATTCCTCTTTTTGCTTTGCGTTGATGTTAGGGTTATGTGCTCACATGCTCGATGTCATGTCTGTGGTTATGCTTTGCTCGGATCTATGTGTTCATATGCTTTTTTCCATGTTTTATGTTTAGATCCGCATCTATACATGCTTATATGCCTAGATCTATGTGTTCACATGTTTGCGTGCTTGGATCTATGTTCTATATGCTTTATGCCATCTTCCATGTGCTTGTGCGCTTTATGCCATGTTTGTGTGCCTAGGCCTAGGCTATGTTTACCATGCCATGTGCTATTGTAGCCCTTTTGTCGCTTTATCTTTCTTTTTTGTGTTTTGGCCTAATGGTTCGGACCCAATCTAGACCCCATGGTCTTTGTCATTGTCCATACACCTTGGCCCATATCAAAGGGTTTGGATCACCCATTTTGCATGTTTATGCTTGCTTGCTTCTATGCTTTATGCTTGTGTTAGCCTTTCTTGTTCTAGGCTTTGCCTTGTATGACACCTTTAGCAGGTTCGTTGGCTTTCTTTGCAACTTTACACGCTTGCTTACATGTCCATGCATGAGTCTTGCTTGCTAATGTGTCATCCATACTTCAACACAATGAAGCTATGGACATCCGATCCAAACCTACATTTGTCCCTAGCAGACACCACTTTTTGTTTGTTTGTTTGTTTGCTTGCTTGCTTGCTTTCTCGTTCGTTTGTGCATCCTGCTTGCCCTATCTCCTGTCACATTCTATGCTTGCCATGTCTATCATGTTTATCCGCTTTATGCCTTTTCATATGCTCTTTGCATCCTTTCCTTCCCTTGCTTGTTTGCTGGTTTTTTGTCTTTGCCTTTGCATGCACACATATAGAGCAAGGACGCGTGGAGCTAGGGCACGGTCTCCCAGGCATGAGCAAAGAGGGTCTGGACGCAAGCATGCCGATATAAGCCGAACGGCTACAGTTAGTAGGTTTAGTAGTTTAGCTATTTCCCCTTTGGTTATGTACTCTTTTAAAACCCCCCCTCCTTCCTCTTCCCTTTCTCCGTTAGATGGTCTGTATTAGGTATATCATGCTGTGTACCATTCGTCCTCATCTCTAGAGTATGGCGACCCCAGTTTATTTACCGGCACTTATATTTTGGGCCATGCTCTAGGGATGTAGGCATTTACTTTCTTGCTTTGTGTGCTAGCATTGTGCATGATGCATGTATATATATACCTGCTTGCCCCTTTCTGGCGTGATTGTCACAATTCATGTCACCTAAGGCTAGCGATACCTAATTTCCTCTGCAAAAGTAAGGTGACTTCTCGACAAATTTTCATAATGGAAATCTAACACTTTTCTTGAATGCCTTAGGAAAGCATAGATTAGGACCACACCCTTTCAAAAGCCAAAACCTTAAAGCCCCCATGCATGTAAAGCCCCAAAAGCCAATGCCAAAATCATGTTTTTACTGTCAATTTCTGAAAATTAAGGTTTTATCAAAACAAATGACTATCCTTGGACAGGCGTTGTGGGGTGCCTAATACCTTCCCCACACGTAACCAAATTTCTGAACCTAAGAATCAAGATTTTTTTGCCATCCACATTAGATTAGGAAAAATGACCTTTTTCTTAGCCTAGGATTGGTAATAAAATCAACTAGAAATAGGTGACCAATCACACCTTAGAAAAACCCAATGATTGGTGGCGACTCCATTTACCTTTGGCAATCCCTTAAAATTTGGCCCAGATTCTTGCCATAACGCCAAAGGTAGCCGAGAGAGAGATACCTCTGAAAGAACACATGTGTAGGGTTTCTTTTCTCACAACCCTAGACATATATAAGACTTATTTTAAAAGCCGTTATAGATGGAGAACACATGCAGAAAGTGACCTAGTGCTTTGTTCTCTCTGAAAGAAGCTACTACATCTTTGCGCCAAAGGGTTTTGTAACCAAGGAGTTTCATGTTCTTCATTGTTGGTGAAGTGAAGATTTCTGCAACCAACAACCTTCTTCAAGATTGCTGTGAGTCACGTACTAAGATCCGAGCAAAAGGGTGACGTTCATATTTTGAAAAAGGTTATGAAGTGATAGAAGGACTCTGCTGTAAGTTCATATTTGGGGATTGTAGAGTCTAGGGACGAAGGTTTTGTACTAGATTTGAAACTTCTCTTTACTATAGTGAATTGATTTTCATGAAGGTTTCCCCCCATGTTTTTTATTGTGAAGTTAGTCTGTTTCATTAGTTTTCCTGGGTCATCATATCTTATCTTATTTACTATTCTACTGTGCATGATATTGACATGATATTGATGTTTGTTTGTTTTAAAAGGATTTATTCATAATAAATCTAATTAACAATGTGGGTTTAAAACTTGTTAATTCTATCAACCGGGGTCTAAATTTCCCAACAAACTTCTTTAGCATATTCATTATATCATTGGTGAGCATGCTCTTGTAAGTCAAACTCCATTTTCCAAACAGATATTTTCCCTTGACAATCAAAATTCTACATAATATTACCATAAATATCTTCATTTTCTTTCCAGGGCATATTTGTTCATCACTAATTATAGGCATTATATTGACTAGTAACTTTGAAAAGAAGAGAACACCTAAATAGAAATTCAAAAACCAAATTAAAGCAAAACAAGTTAGTGTTGTTGATAAAACAGTCAATGATATAAAAATAAAACAAATAATAAGATACTGGATACCCATGTTTACAAGTTTTTAATACAACAATGATAAATACAAATAAACTAGTGTTGCAATATTATATAATTTGATAATGAAGCCTATTCCGCATGGTAATTGTTTACCCTATTCTTTTTTTCTTTTTCTTTTTTCTTTTTTGAGAAGAAATATAGAACCACTTTATTAATCAGCGAAAAATTATGGTGTCACATCAACATAAACTAGGTAGGAAATGTCTCTTGGAACAGATTCATCCAAATAGATAAAGGGGAAGAATTCCTCGCTCTCTAAGCTAAAGCATGAGCCACACCATTGCTCTACCGCCTAACATAAGACAAAGTGCAAGTTTGAAACACACCCATTAAAGACTTACAGTATTTTACAATATGTCCAATACTAGACCGAACTGGACAATCACCTACTAAAGCTTTGACAACAATCTCCAAATCTCCTTCAAATATAGCTTGTCTCAAGCCCAGCTCCTCCATAAAAATCATTGCTCTCCTTGCAGCCAACGCCTCAAGCACTTCCACTATTGAAGGCATTTCTATTTTTTCTACTAATGAGCCCATTACTTGATCCAAGTCATTTCTTACCACAACTCCGATCCCAACCTTTTCCTCCTCCACAAAATATGCTCTGTCATAGTTCGCCTTGTAAACTCCCTATTCTAGTGGTGTCCAACGTTGAGGCTGAATTTTTTTCCTCTCAGGTTTGGCTTCAGCTTTCCCTTGAAATTCTGCTAGTAAAGCTATTGCTGCTTTATGAAGCTTCTCAAGTGGCAACCTTGGCTCATTAAAATGACATTTATTTTGTCTGCCCCAAATGAACCAAGCTAAAGTAGTGAACAACTCAACATTCTCCTCTTGTTGCCTTATGAAGAACATCGAGTCTGCAAATAATCTCAACGCGTGGTGTTGGTTTCGTAATTTATTAAAGCTGAGTTCCCAACACTATTTCACATTATCATAGTCCTAAATAGCATGGATGACCCTTTTATTTGCTCTTCCATAGAGGTAAGTCTACTACTTTCCACCGATATAAATTTGCCAAGGTTGGGAGGGACTCTGTGCATGCTCTCCAATAGAAATGCTTCATTTTATTCAGAATCCGCAAACTCCATACGCCCTTCCAAAAGTTCTTTAAATCAGTACTATTGGACCCTGATGCAACCCCAGTATTCTCCACCTCTCCAAGTAACTGGTAGCCCGTTTTTATAGAGTAACTACCATCTCGAGTCCACAGACATACCAAGTAGTCTCCCTACGCCGTTCTGCATAAAGGAATGGCCTTGATTCTGTGAGCCATAAATGGAGCAATCTTTTGGTCAATCATTTGCTCATTCCATTCATTTGTTGTCTGATCAATGAGTGAACAAACATTTAAGTCATCTTCAATGTCTTGAGTGTGTGGTGCCTTTGTTGGAAAACACTCAGGAATCCAATTGTCATGGAACACCCAAATCTTAGACCCATCACTCACTCTCCACAACATCCCTTTCTCGATAACATGCCTTGCTTTAAGGATGCTCTGCCAAGCGAATGATCCCTTCTTACTTTTTGCTTCAAACATCGAACTTGTGGGGAAATATTTTGTGTTGTATACTTTATACAGTAGGGAAGTTTGCTCTGTTTGTAGCTTCCACACTTGTTTAGCAAGCATAGCCTCATTAAATCTCACCAAATATTTGAACCCCATTCCTCCCTCTAATTTCAGTTGGCATAAAACTTCCCAACTCTTCCAATGGATTTTACTTTGACCACCACATTCACCCCACCAAAATTTTCTGATTTGCATCTCTATTTCCTTGCACAAACCCACCGGCAATTTGAAACAACTCATTGCAAATGTAGGGATTGCTTGTACCACCGCCTTAAGCAAAATCTCTTTCCCTGATTGAGATAGAATTTTTTCTTTCCAACCTTGGAGCTTAGCCCACACCCTTTCCTTAATAAAATTGAGGCTCTCCTTTTTAATTTTTCCCATAATAGCTGGCAACCCAAGGTATTTTTCATACTCCTTGATTTCTGGGACCCCTAGAAAATTTAGAATTTCCTTCATCTTGTCTTCCATCATTGCTTTGCTAAAAAAGAGAGTTGTCTTTCCTTGGTTTATTTGTTGTCCATGCACCCCCTCATATAGCAATAAAATATGTTGGATAGCTTGCAAATCCTCCATCCTTGCCCGGCAAAATAATAAGCTATCATCTGCAAAAAATAGGTGAGTAATCTTTGGTCCATTTTTGCATAATGAAAAACCCTGAATCAAATCATCCCTTGTAGCTTGTTGAAGCATTTTATTCAATCCTTCCGAGCACATTTAGAAAAGATATAGTGACAATGGGTCCCCTTGGCGGATTCCCCTAGTAGGAGAGATTACACCTTTGGGTTCCCCATTTACTAAGATTGAATGGAACACATTGCTTATGCATTCATGAATGAGGGTCAACCAAGTATCACAAAAGCCCTTTTTTCAAAATTTCAATAAAAAATTTCCACTCTACCCAGCCATACGCCTTACTTGTGTCTAATTTTAGGCCACCAAATTATTATCTGAAATTGCTTTGTTAGACCGAAAAGCACTTTGTGACTTAGAAATAATATTTGGTAAAACTTTTTTAAGCCTATTAGCAACAGCCTTTGATGCAAGTTTATAGATGACATTACAAAGAGCTATAGGGCGAAAATCAGAGACTACATTAGGGCTTTTTACTTTGGGGATTAAAGTGATATAAGTGCGATTAATTGAGGGTGGCATAGAACCTAAGTTTAGGCAGCTTAGGAATGCACTTGAAACATCTTCCCCAATAGATGGCCATAATTTTTGGTAGAATAATGGAGGTAACCTATCGGGTCCCAATGCCTTTAACGGTTCCATTTGTCTCAGTGCTTCATCAACATCGACCTTAACAAACTCCGCAACTAACATGGCATTTTGCTCCTCGGTAATCATAGTAGGTACTGCCCTTAAAACTTCCTCCATATATGATGGTGGGGCTGAAGTGAAAAGATGTTGATAAAAGTCAATCAGGATGCTTAAGATCTCCCTTTCATCGATGCAAATGATTCCTGCTTAATTTTTCAACTCCTCAATTATGTTTCTCTTATACCTGTGGGATGCCCGATTTATGAAAAAAATTTGTGTTCTAGTCCCTTTCATTCAACCATAAAGCCCTTAATCTCAATTTACACATCTTTTCCTCCTTGATCAATAATTCATTTATCGCCCATTTTAATCGGTTAACTGCATCCATTGTTTCTCCCTAGTTGCCCTCAGTTCTACTTGCTTCAGCTGTTTTTTTTTTTTTTTCAAGGCACGAGTAATACTCCCAAGTGAAACTTGGCTTCACTATTTTAATTTTGCTTGACACTCCTTTATTTTACCTTCCACTTGCATCATCAAGTTGCCTGAAAAATTGAGTCTCCAAGCTAGATCAACAACTTTACTGCATCTGACATCCTCAAGCCACATCTATTTAAATCTCCATGGTTTTCGTTGCTTAATTGGATCCCTTTTAACCGGATGATTAAGGGCTTATGTTCTGATGACCCACATTAGTGCACATCCTTTGTAGTAGGGAACATGTCTATCCAATCAGTGGTGGCAACAACACGATCTAACCTCTCCCAAATGGTGTTGCCCCCTCCTGTCCCCCTATACCAAGTGTATTTTCCTCCCATAAAGCCCAAATCTTTGAACTCACATTCGTCAAGCACATCCCGAAAGGCTTCCATTTGTCTCCTTGGTATGAACCTGCCTCCTAATTTTTCATCTATCTTTGTGATTTCACTAAAGTCTCCCCACACAACCACGGAAGATTGAACTTACTTTTTAATTTCCTCAATTTTTCCCAAGACTCATGATGATTCCTTGTATCCGGCTCACGATAAAAAACCAGTAAATCTCCATTCGTCTTCCCTCCCCTTATTCACTATAGCATCAATATTATTGGGGGAGTATGTGTCTATGGAAAAATCACACTCCTTCTTCCAAAAAATAGCTACCCCACCTCCTCTACTTATTCTTGATACTTCGATCAAACCTCCAAATTTATACTAAACCTTAATTTCTTCTAGCCTAGCTTTGTCAAGTCATGTTTTGGCTAAGAACATGACTAAGGGATCTTGTGCCCGGATCAAATCCCTAAGCTCCTGATTTGCCTGTGGGTTCCCAAGCCCACGACAGTTCCAACATATGATATTCATTGCTCCTAGCGGTGCTAATTGTCAGCCACTGCCAATTCAATTTTCATGTTTTGTGTTGGAAAATTTGGTTTTGCATCTCATACAAAACACATAGCGGAAGCAACAATCACGGATCTACTTCATTCATGAGAGATAAAATGTAACCTTGAATTCTATAACAAAGAATAGAAAGTGTACCTTGATGCTGTGAAATTCAAAACCAAGACTTGAGAAATTCCTTTAATTATCATCTAAATTCCACACGATGCTTAAGAACAATGGTCTCTCAATTAGTCTTTATGTACGTTGATTCTCAAAGAAAGTCCTTCTTCTTTTCCTTGTAGAGAAAAACTGTTTTCTTTTCTTTTCATCATATGTACATTCTAGCTACCTTGGTAGTTACTTTATTTAATAAAAATTGATTATCTAATTGGGTTAGTTTTTTGGGGCTACCCAATTGGGCTTTAGTTTGTGACTTGAGATGGGACCAAAGGAAACAAAAAAGACTCTAGTTCCAATGGGCCTTGGGCTTATCTATCAACTCTTGACAAGTCCAAAGTTACCATTAATTATATTTAATACCACTATATAAATATAATTGCACTCTAGGCCTTATTAATAAATTATATCCCAAGACTTTAATGATATCATTTGACTCCTCCATGAAATATCCATGGTGAACAAAGTCATAAAGAACTGTCACTTTGTAGACAATTACTTTATCCTTGAGTACCCAATTTAATCTTTTAGTTATTCATATTTATTGAAATCTGATCTCAATAAATATAAGCTTTAGTAACTCCTTACTAAAGTGGGGGCCCTGAATAACCAATTCCCATTAAACTAATCTCTAGGGGATATTTCGTATCTCTATAAAAAGAGATTATGGATTCCATTTTAAGAATATGTGTTCCCTTAACACTACGTGTGGTTACCTAACATACTGAGGTTTTGACCGTGAATATTAGATCTCACTCCTAATATATCAAAGTAACCTACATTTCATGATCGGGTTCACTACCCTCTCTAGATTAAGAGTCTATGAAATTAGAAGTCGTGAGATTAATTATTTAGGTGACAGTTGTTGATTGAATAATTAATCTCACAATGGTTCAGTTCAATATGTCTTAACCCTTATGACATATCAATACATCAACTAGAAGTCTCCATTTCCATGATCAAGATAAACCATCTTAGTTAACGTGTTATAGTCTTCGCAAATAAAATGCCCAATTTCATCACTGACTACAAACTACATTTTGAGTTTACATGGAACTTGTGATTTATATCTTCTGTGACTAAATCACATAAATCACATACAATGCATCTCAAGGACTATGATAATGTCACATTAGTTCATTTGTAAATAGTCTCATATAATTAAACAATTTAATTATTTATGACATGCCAATAAATTGGATTTTAGGGCATAAACCCCAACAATCTCCCACTTGCCCTCAAAGACAATTTATCATATATCCGACACTTATTTCCCTTTAGAGTAATTCATAGTCACCCTAAGGCCAAGTTTGGGAACAAGTTTTAGCTAGATTTATTGCATAAATTATCTTTTCTACTACTATATCTCACATACTCAAATCTCTCTAATGAGATAATACTTACGCTTAATGTGTATCTTCACCACCTAGGATGAACACATATCTTGAAGTCCAACTTCATGAATCACAATCAAACTACAAGCCAGTATTTGTACAACTAGTAACCATCAAATCCTTACTTAGGTGGAAAAGCATATAATCCCTCATTCTCCTAAGATATTAGAGTATATGCTTTACTCCCACTAAATTAAGTGATCTTAAATTCAATTGATATTTGCTTACCATGCCCACCACAAAATAGATATTTAGTCTAGCATATAGCATAGCATAAAGACTTCCTATTGATATGGAATAAGGAACCGTCTTAATATGCTCTTCCTTTTATATGTCTTAGGAATACAGTCCTATATAAAGGAACTTCAAACTTAAAAGGAAAGAATCCTTTCTTGAAGTACTACATGCTATACTTGGTTAGAATCTAATCTATTTAAGCAATTTGAGATAGACTCAACATCCTAATTTCTGAATTTTGAAATGTTTAATTCTTAGGATGTGATCAGTCTTTCCCAAGTACTTTATATCAAACTGGACTAGACAATAAAAAATCTCCATTGATGACAATAAATCTACATCATTCTAAATTATTAGAATGTCATCAACATGCATTAAGAAATTTATTATTCTATATAACTTTTACACACATAAGGCCTTTTAATACTTGATCAAAATCAAACAACTTGATTGCTTGATCAAAGATAATACTTTATGACTCAGATGCTTGCTTTAGTCCATAAATGAACTTTAAGCAACTTGCATACTAAACACTACAAGATCTTTGCTATGAACAAGTCTAGTTATATCATATAGATGTTTTCCTCAAGATTGCTACTAATAGAAGCTTTCTTGATATCCATTGCCATATTTTATCTAAATGAAAAATAATGAATAAGAGAATATTGATAGAATCAGACTTGACTACTGGTGAAAAAATCTTTTCATAGTCGAACCATTTCTTTTTGAATAAATCTTTTCACCACTAGTCTTGAATTTGAAGGTTTTCACCTTCTAATCTATCAATCTTATTTTCTTGTAGACCTATTTGAAAACAATAGGCTTAATGCCACTAGGCACCTCTACAAGTTCTAGACTATAAATAGAATCCAATTCTATTCACATAACCTTGATCCAGTAATCCATATTCGTATCATCTATTGCTTTTACGTTGGACCGAGGATCAAAATCATATCCTTATGGAATGACTTCAAAAGTTTATTCCAAAAGTATAAATCTATTTGATAATCCTCCCACTACGATATTGTACCGGTGTGATAGTTATCTATAGAATAATGTCTTGTAGTGTATCCAATACGACCATCTCATTTCTAAATGTATTTTATAGTTGTCCTACAACAAATGCTATCATTTTTCTTCTAGAGCAATCTACCTTTAAAAGAGCTCTATTCCTCCTTTATGTATGCACTGACTTGAAGAAGTCATTGGAACTTTATCCCTTTACAAAAAAAAGGAGCCCTAGATTATATTATCCTCTAAATAGAATTCATATACTGGGAATATAACAAAATAATGGTTTTAAAAACCCATCTTTAACCAATCTTGAATATCATTTAGATTGCAAAACATACAATACCAAAGGATGGAAACTTTCTCTTTAAAAAATAAAACATGTAAATTTCCATCTAGAAGATAATTATGGACAACGCTTAGGTTTACCAAAACAGAAACACTTTCCTTTTGGTCATACTTTTGAGTCTAATTTCCTTTTGGCAACTACTAGGGCATCTAGTCTGTCGAATTGTTTGGTATTATAATTCATTTTCTTACCACCCTTACCTTTCAGTTCAGGCTAAGAATTTGAATTAAATCATATTGATCCTAGCCTTAGCTTTTGGATGTCTTCAGTTGCGTAGAACTTACTCATCAATTTAGATAATATAAAAAGAATTTATTTTCAAAAAAATTTGAATTGATCAAATGATTCTAACAAGGACTTGCGAATCGTATCCAAATGAGATTAACATTTAATCTTTACATCCAAGAATTCCAATTCATTTTAAAATTAAAGCATTTTCATAAAATAATATAGAATTGGAACTCCTTATGCCTTTCTTAGCACTCAATATGATTCATACCAAACATCTCATTTAGACTTAATATAAAGTCTAAGTCTAGTACTAACTCTTGCATCTCATGCTGTAGCACAATTAAGATAGAAGCTAATGTAACATTTTAGCATTTCAATGGAGACTATGATCACATCATAAGCTATCTTCCATAAATGCATCATGTATAGGAAATTATGACAATGTTGAATTGAAACATAAATATATACTTCAGCTCCTTTACGCACCATGTCCTAAATTATTTCTTAGTTAATGTGATTATATTAAAATAGTAGTTAGGGAACAAAAATTTATGACAACTTTATTTTGAGACTATGAATTTAAATACCATGACATTAAATTTTGCAACTACTACCATATAATATGGAACCCATAAAAACATATTATATTAGGTATAACGACAACCCAATCCATGTCTATAATTCCTTGGTAGCAAGTATATTATAAACACCATGATTGATTGAGAACTATTCTCATTATTAGAGCTATCATGATAACTCTTATCAAACACTAATAATATGCCATATTAACTTTAGCCTCTACGTAATAATGACATAGCTCCTTTAGGAGGTTAACATTACACTTAGTCTAGTGTACAACATTATCTAGAATCATGTGTAGCCACATTTCATCTCCCTTATAGTGTTTAAACTTGTAGTACCATGAAACAAAACACCCTCCTTTAGGATCGCGAGGCATATACGCCAAGACGAGGTGCTTGTTCACACTACTTTAAATGGGTAAATTCAATCTTGTAGTACTATGCAGTAAACATCCTCCTTTGGGATCGTGAGGCATATACGCCAAGACGAGGTGCTTACCCACACTACTATGAGCTGATAATGGAGGCCGTGAGATCCAGCCCTTGTATCTCTCTCCCACTAGAAATTTTAAAACAAGTGGATTGTCTTGAAATCATTGTGATCTTATCACAATTTCAACCCTACACATCAAATGTGTTTAATTGTTTAAATTCAATGTGATGTTACTAAGTCACATCACAATAGCGTAACGAACATTCATGCAATCACAAAGAAGTTTAATCCTGTAATCCATGAAGTAAATACCCTCTGCTTGGAATGCAAGACTTGAAGTCAAGACAAGGTATCTATTCACATTACAATAAGCTTAACAAAAGGGTTATTTCAGCACTCCCACTCATTATTTGGGTTTTTTCCTTAAATATTTGTGATCCCATCGCAACTAATAACCTTGCACTTGTTGAAGACTCTAATCTCTTTAGAATCACTAACAAAAATGGAAGTCCTAAACTATTTAGGATTCCTTAAACACTAATGAATCAAAAATTAGTTATATAGAACTCTATCCTTAACTTATTTGATTAAGAATTCTAATCTCATTAGAAACTATATAACTTTAATTAGAATTTTAATCTCATTAAAAAACTTCTAATTAAAATAAATTAAGGACTTTCAATCATGCAACAATTCTAGGACTAAGAGTTCTATTTAACTAACATCTCTGATCTCATTAGGTCTTTTAGTTAGATAATGATTAATGTATGTCCTTAACTTTTAAGGACTATAAAATTAATCACATAGCCTTGCTTTTTATCAAAGTTTTAACACTTAGTCAAAAACAAGTGAAAAGTCAAAATTCAATACCTTCAATTGGTCGAACCTATTACTCGATTGATTGAAAAAAGAAGAAATTCATCATAAAGCTTCTACCTCGTTAGATTGGTTCTTGATTCCTGTTCGATCGATCAAAATTAATATTCGATCGATCGAAAGGAATTCTTGATCGATCAAGACAATGAAGAATTTCAACATAGAGTTTTTACCTAACTCAATTGGTTCTTGATTCCTCTTTGATCAATTGAAAAGTACACTCGATCGATCGAAAGGAATTCTCGATTGATCGAAACTCGCAAAACTGAATTTTTCTCAGAATTTTTCAAGTAACCGTTTTTGACATCTTCATTGTTCTTCCATCAAAAACACATTTTGATTTTATCAACGAAGATTTACAGATCAAACATTAAGGTTTTCAAGATCATTATCAAGAACCCTAATAATGCTAGAAACCCTTGAAAACATAATCCTAATCTCATTAGGAATAAATTTAATAATCCTAGCATTAGCATACTGTTTGATCATAAAAAATATATAATACAAGGCAAGCAATAATATGATGAATCCTTTATAAACAATGAAAGATGAAACCTTCATAAAAGGATATACTTTGGGCCACTTCATCCTATACAAACATTTTGCATATAAACCCATATATATATATATATATATATTTATATATTTAATATACGGATTCAATACATCCAAGGCAATTAACACATGCTTATAAGATAGCCAACAAGCATTAACGTTAAATTGTCTTATTATCAATATCCTAAATAACGAAAACAAAGATGGCCAAGGAAACAGATGTTAACACGTTAATAGCATCAACAATAGTTATTGAATAAAATGCAACAACTATACCCAATTGCCTACTATATCCAAGCGGTGCAAAACGTAATGCTCACACTTGATATATATATCAGTTTTATTTAAGACTTTAAAACTGATGCTATGAATCTCTGAAGATATCCACATCGTAGATCACGGTAATATCAAAAATATGCAGAAAACTAGAACACCAAGGAAACGATTTTTCTTTAATTCTAAAACTCAAACACATGTTATACAAGAATGATATTGAAGACCGCTCTAATACCAATTGTTGGAAAATCTGATTTTGCATCTCATACAAAACACATAGCAGAAGCAACAATCATAGATCTACTTCATTCATGAGAGATAAAATGTAACCTTGAATTCTAGAGCAAAGAATATAAAGTGAACCTTGATGCTGTGAAATTCAAAACCAAGACTTGAGAATACCTCTAATTATCATCTAAATTCCACATGGTGCCCAAGAAAAAGGGTCTCTCAATCAGTCTTTATGTACATTGATTCTCAAAGAAAGTCCTCTTCTTTTCCTTGTAGAGAAAACCTATTTTCTTTTCTTTTCATCATACGTACATTCTAACTACCTTGGTAGTTACTTTATTTGATAACTCTTATTAAATAAAAACTGATTATCTAATTGGATTAGTTTTTTAGGCCTACCCAATTGGGCTTTAGTTTGTGGCTTGAGATGGGACCAAAGGAAACAAAAAAGACTCTAGTTCCAATGGGTCTTGGGCTTATCTGTCAATTCTTGATAAATTCAAAGTTACTATTAATTATATTTAATACCACTATATAAATATAATTGCACTCTAGGCCTTAGTAATAAATTATATCCCAAAACTCTAATGACATCATTTGACTCCTTCATGAAATATCCATAGTGAACAAAGTCATAAAGAACTATCACTTTGTAAACAATTATTTTATCCTTAAGTACTCGATTTAATCTTTTAGTTATTCACATTTATTAAAATCTGATCTCAATAAATATAAGCTTTAGTAACTCCTTACTAAAATGGGGGCCCTGAATAACCAGTTCCCATTAAACTTATCTAAAGGGGATATTTCGTATCTCTATAAAAAGATATTATGGATTCCATTTTAAGAATATGTGTTTCCTTAACACTACATGTGGTTACCTAACAATTTTGACTGTGAATATTAGATCTCACATATCAAAGTAACCTACATTTCATGATCAAGTTCACTACCCTCTCAGGATTGAGAGTCTATGAAATTAGAAGTTGTGAGATTAATTATTCAAGTGACAGTTGTTAATTGAATAATTAATCTCACAACGGTCCAATTCATTATGTCTTAACCCTTAAGACATATCAACACATCAACTAAAAGTCTCTACTTCCATGATCAAGATAAACCATCTTAGTTAATGTGTTATAGTCTTCGCAAATAAAATGCCCAATTTTATCACTGACTACGAACTACATTTTGAGTTTACAAGAAACTTGTGATTTATATCTTTTGTGACTAAATCACATAAATCACATACAATACATCTCAAGGACTATGATAATGTCACATTAGTTCATTTGTAAATAGTCTCACATAATTAAACAATTTAATTATTTATGACATGCCAATAAATTGGATTTTAGAGCATAAACCCCAACATTTTGATCATCCTGAGAAACCTGTTTCTTCTTCCTTGGTAATTCAGCATCAAAAAGTTCAGCACCATAGCGTTTTAGTGCTGTTAGAGGAGGAACTATACTGATGGTGTTTGCTTCCTTTCTCACTATTCTTTTCCACGTAAAGTTGGAGTTTGCCACTGCTCCCTAAATTTTTTCCTAGCACGTGAGTCTCTTGGGCATTAGGGTTTCCTTCATCACTTATCACGTGATTTAATTTCTCCTTATTAGGCTCTTCACATGCAACCAATTCGTGTTTTGCTTGGTTTGACAAAACTCCACAAATATCAGTTACCCCATTCAAGGGAAAATCCGTTTCCTTATTTAATACACGTCCACATTTTGAATCCTTCTCCAATTTGAATCTCATTAATTCAACATCAATCTCCTTTATTTTCTTCTTATAATAATCTCCTTTATTCTCAGTTTCCTTATCCAGCTGCATTATTCTAAAATTTCCACCCGTTGCAACCCTTGTCTGTGTAACGTCCATAATGTCCTCCTCCATTATTGGAGCATTAATTTCACTTGATCTGTCATCCACCGGACTGCCTCACTGAACCCCCCTATGCCGCCATGTCTGAGCTTCCATGGGCTGAGCAGTTAGCTTTTTGTCTCCATTCTCTTTCAATGCCAAGTTCCTTCTTTTTTGCTTCATAAAATCCTGGTACTATTATTATTGAATTATTGTACGCGGGTAGAGGAGATGCTCGTAGCTAAGGGCCGTACTCTTGGTCTTTCTGGGTTAGAGTCCCGCTACTTTCTATCCATCATTCACAATCTCTGTCAAAGTGATTCAATCTGCCACACCAATAACAGACATTTGGAAGACGTTCATATTTGAATGATACCCATCCCTTCGACTCATTATCAAGTGTGAAAATTCTTCCTCTACAGAGTGGAAGGGTTGTGTTTACCCTTACTCTAATCCTCATGACATTGCCATGGTCCACCTCCATTAAACTGGATTTCTTGTTAACTTCCCTCGCTGCTTCATAGAAATTTTTTGTAACTTCTCTACTCAAGTATTTTATTGGAATATCATGAACTTGCACCTAGAGAGAGACATGATCAAAGACTAAATCCTTAATTGGGATGCTATAGTCATACCGTTTAATCATCACCAAGTGCTTGTTGAAACTCCATAGTTCCCCCTCCATAATTTTCTCCACCTCCTCCTCATTGTCAAAAATGAATAAGATGGTGTGATTTCCCCTATTACGCACCTTGAATTCATTCTTTGGCCTCTAGATTGGATTGAAGGTTCGTATTACGGACTCTGTATTCAAAGCTCGTTTGGTCAAAAAATTTGCTGCAATGGTGACATTCTTCGAACTTTTATTCTTATTCAATTTCACCTCGCCACCTTCTTGATCATCCAAGGACAAGTTGCCCCATCTCTTAACTAGCTTTTCCATGGTTCATGGCCAATTCACTCTGTGTTTCCCAATTCCCCAATCAAAAGAATCCCCACTAGCCTCCACGTAACAGTGTTATTGAAGGAACTTCCACTACCTTACACGAAGGATACATACGACAATTCTACAATATCAGAAGTTCAGAGAGCAAACCTCCCCTCATGATACAGAGAAACTTCTTTTAGTTGGAACATAATTGTTTACCCTATTCTTGTAAAACTTGTTTATTTTATACCAAATTTGGACCAAGATGTACAATAGTCTCAAGGAAATTATTTCCCCATGTTATGAGACAAGGAACTCAACTAGTGATCACTATTTCCCATTGAGATGTTAGAGGTATGTTACTTGCTACATTACTAAATATTGAATTACTAGTATTGAACAAATCCCTTTTTTCTGTACAATGACGAGAGCACTTTACCCTATGTCATGCCCATGCTTGCTAGATATAATCAATTGAGCATGGTAACAAGTAAAATAATTATGGACTAATACATGATAATACTAGATAAGGAAGTCAAATCAGATCCATGAATACTGATTTCAATTATTTTGATTACTTAGAAAATAATTTTCTAAGTATAAAGCTAAATTAGTAGTGAAGCAAAACGGAAAAAGGAAAAAGTAAAAACAAATCCAAATCAAACATGGAATTCAATGATTAGTTAGGGGATCAGTTAAAGACTTAGCAAAACATTATAAAAACTACAAAAAAAAAAAAAAAAAAAAAAAAAAAAAAAAACACAAAGAAATAATGCAAAGAATGATTGAGCACCCCTTAGAATTCAGAACTTTGAATTCTAGTCAAGTTTTTGAAATCAGCAGGGGTTCTGCCTTGTGGTCTCGCTATAGTTGGAATGATGTGAAGATTTGTGTCATAAGTATTGTCACGCCCCGAACCCAACTATAAAGATAAGCACGTAACAACTGCCGCATGCTTATAAAGTAAGCACCCTACAAGTGTGCAAGGCCATTTAGCAACTAAAATTAATCCTAAAAAATTAAATCAAATAAATCCAAAATACCTCAACAATTTCTTTATGAATAGATCTCCAATAATTTAATAGGAACAAAATCCAAACCTCATGTACATAATGCCAATTGGCCAATAAATATAAAACAATTAGAAGACCATCCAATCCCAAAATCACTAAGCTTCTTTTCCTACTCACAACACAACATCAAAACTCCCAAAACTTTATATTCTTCACAATTTGAAAGTGGAGGGGAAAAAGGGGTGAGCTGACAACTTAATAATTAACCAAAATCCTAATAAGTTCTATCAAGCAATAGATCTATAAAGGATAAGACGTAATATGTGTTTTCAAAGTTATAATATACTATATGTTTCCAAAATAACTGAAGAAGTCTTGAAGTCTTAAAATAATAAGTTGCACATAGATCGCATACTTTAATCTTACAAATATATCATAGATGGTTCAGAAAATAGTCAATTTTCCATATATCAATTGCTATGACTTACAATAGGTTCCAAAAATACATAAGAATTTTTATTGACTCAAAATAGTTCAAATACTCAAACATTTCCAAATTCACATATGTAGTTTTAAGGACTCAAAATGGTTCAAATATTCAAATATAATTCATATTTTAAACAATCTTATGACTATGGTCATGCTATATCCCTGTGACTAAGCATCAAAGTACCAATGAATAACCCCCATTGGTTTGGGTATCAAAATACTAATGAATAACCCCCATTGGCTGGGTATCAGAGTACCAACGAATAACCCCCATTGGCTGGGTATCAGAGTACCAATGAATAACCCTCATTGGTTTAGGTATCAGAATACTAACGAATAAACCCCATTAGCTACGTATCAAAATCAATTCATAGTCAGATTGTCCATAATCATATATATGAAATCATAGTTTCTAACAAAATATATCTTATTCAAGCATGTATATAAAAATCATATACTCAGTATTAAAATATATTTGTAATAATCCTTTACTTGAAATTAGTAATACTTAAATAAAAATTCTAACAATTATGAACAATTTTCATTAGTTAAAAATATATTAATATAAGAAAAATAAAACCTAACTAGGATAAGGTTACTTACCTCCAAAAACTATTCCAAAAGGAACTTTTCCCTAACACTTCCTCTAAAAATCCTTAGATTTCACCTAATACAATTTTACAAGTATCATTTACTCAGTAATTAAATAATTTAAGAAGAACTTATAACGATACCTAGCCAAAAGAGAAACTACTAAAAAAAACTAATAATTTCTCATTATTAACTCACAAAAAAACCACATATTCATAATATATATTTCCTTTGCAATCTACCACCTGCCACCCTTAGTTCACTTTTGAGATAAGGACAAAACTAGATACATGACTATATCATATAAATCAAAGCACCTGGGCTTTTACGAATACACAATTCTTTTTTTTTTTTTTTTTTTAAAAAAACTTGTCAGAGCTCAACTCCATTAATTCGGTACTATTCCTTTAATAAAGGGCTGTGCAGAAACTTGTCTCACGAAGTCTAAAAATCTACAAATTCCATCTTCATTCAATGCAACAAAAGGCATAAATAAAGATTAAGTTATTGAACATAGAAGAATCTGCAGTAGTAGCGTCTAGTTTATCGAAAATAAATCCAAACTTTTCTTCGCTTGCATCTTTAAAACTCTTGAATAATTAAATAGTTTCACTACTAGCCAAAATACCCACATAAAAAAAAAATAGAAAAAAAAACTCTAATTCTAAATAAAGCTTAGATTTGACAAGAAAGATATTCTTAGGCTCTTGTAAGGTTGAATTTATTCAACCATCTTATTGGCTTTATTCCGTGCCAAATTTGCTTGTAATTCAGCATTTAGTAACCTTGTATTTAGGTGGGTTTGATGTAAGGGTAGTGAGTGAGATAGAGTGAAGTTTGCTCAAGAGTGTGCAAGAAAACAGAGTGTCGCGGCTGGGTCTCGCGGGTGACTCGCGGCTTCAAGCCGCCAGAAGCAACCTCACGTGCCAAGCATGCTGGAAGGTGAACAGTCTGCTAGCTGGAGCACTACAGGACAAAACAGGACAACTGGCCATACGGTTATCTCGCGACTGGATCTCGCGACTTAGTCAAGCCGCGAGGTCAAGCCGCGAGCCACCCCTGTTTTGTAGAATTCTGACGTTTCACATTCCTCTCCACTCCAAGTATAAATACCCCTATTACCCACGATTGAAAGAGAGCTTCCAGAGAGAATTTTGAGAGAGAAACCCTAAAGAAAAACCAGATTGTTTCACCCACAATCTCTACCTTAGAATCTCTTCAAATTCCTCAACTCTCTTCCTCTCCATTGTCAAATCCTTGAGAGGCTTTATACCAAACCAGGTTCTCACCATCATCATCATTGTGAGACTGCTGTTTGGATTTCTGGGAAGCAGTTAGGAAGGAACCAATCTTCATTGGTTGATGCTACGGTCTAGTAGCGGAATCCGGGAAGCTAGAAAAGAAAAAGGTTCGGCGTAACCTCGTTGGAGCAAGAAGCTTGGAAGGCTTAGGTGCACTGGGTAGATTAGGCTTGGAGGGTCTATTGCTGTCCTTGTATCCCAACTATATTTTCTAGTGGATTGATTACCGCTTGGAGGGCGGCGGAGAGGTTTTTCGCCGAGGGCTTCGGTTTCCTCTTCGATAACACATCGCGTGTTGTCTTTGTGTTTGCATCTTCCTTCCTCTCTATCTTTGCCTTTATATTTATCTGCTGTGGATATTTATCTGTTATGGCTTAGATAGTATTTAATCAATTTCGTTTGATAGCATATGTTAAGTTTCCGCACACTAGATGTTTGACATATTGCTTGAATTGATTAAGTTGTTATTTGGGGGTCTAGACGTTCAAAGGTGTTTTTGTACACGTTTTTGAACTTTCAATTGGTATCAGAGTGGGTACACTTGTTGTGGTTTTATTACCTAAGTGTGATCCTAGACCCCTGTGTTGTGATTGATTGTTTTGGAATATACCATGCTGAATTGTAGCTTAAGTGTTTGTGAAAATGACTCTGTGCATATGTCTGAAAGGTGTCTTACTGATGTGTTTGTAGAGTTGTTAAAAACTAAGAAACATGTTAGAGATTTTGTTCACATGCTGGAATGTCTTGAAAATCAGAATTATGTCTTACACAGTAGCATATCTGAATCTAAATCATTGATTAAGAAATATAAAAGAAAGAATAGAATGTTGTGTGAGATGATTGAGAATCTGAAAATGAAGAATCAGACTGAAAGAAGCATGAAAACAGACGATGAATTTGTGTTTGAAGGTCAAGAATGTCTATCACATGTGAACCTATTTGTGCATACCTCATTGAAGGTGTTTAATGCGTGTTTGTGGTATCTTGATAGTGGGTGTTCTCGCCATATGACAGGGGATAAGTCTCTGTTCAAGACACTCAAAGAAAAGGTCGGTGACTATGTAACCTTTGGTGATGGAAGTCATGCTCAAGTCCTAGGCAAAGGAACCATTGAGATACCTGGTTTGCCGCTGTTGAAAGATGTGCTGTACATAAAAGGACTGAAGGCGAATTTGCTGAGCATCACTCAAATTTGTGATGATGATTTTCTGGTTCAATTCTCTAAGAAGGGATGTTTGATCATCAATGAAGAGGGGATTCAGGTTTTGGAAGGAAATCGGACTACTGATAACTGTTATGGAATTGTTCCCACGGCACCAATATCGTGTAGAAGTGCTCGTGTGGATACGTTGGAGTTGTGGCATCACAGATTTGGGCATGCCAACTTCAAACAAGTAGCGAAAGTGTCAAAACTTGAAGCAGTCGAGGGACTTCCTAAGTTTGGAAAAGTGAAGAAGACCGTTTGTGGTGCGTGTCAAATGGGGAAGCAAACTAAGGCAAGTCATCACAAGGTGAATGTGATAGCCACCTCTCGGTGTTTGGAGTTACTTCATGTTGATCTTATGGGGCCTACCAGAACAGAAAGCCTAGGGGGTAAGAGATACATTATGGTTGTTGTGGACGACTACTCAAGATACACTTGGGTTGATTTCCTTAGAGAAAAATCAGAGGTTTGTGAGAGGTTGGAGATTCTGTGCAAGAAACTACAAAACGAAAAAGGGATTCCAATAGCCAAAGTTAGAAGTGATCATGGGAGGGAATTTGAGAATGCGAGATTCGAGTCCTTCTGTGAGAAGAATGGAATTAAAAGAGAATTTTCAGCTCCCAAAACTCCACAACAAAACGGAGTGGTAGAGAGAAAAAATCGTGTGATTCAAGAGATGGCAAGAGTCATGCTGCTTAACAAGCAAATACCTCAAAGTTTTTGGGGAGAAGCTGTCAACACCTCGTGTCACATTGGCAATAGGATTTTCTTTCGAGTTGGTACAAAGAAGACTGCCTATGAGATATGGAATGGGAAGAAGCCAAAAGTGAAGTATTTTCGGGTGTTTGGAAGTAAATGCTATATCCTAAATGATCGAGAGAATCTTGGGAAGTTTGATGCGAGAAGTGATGAGGGTATTTTTCTTGGCTACTCTACTACAAGTCGAGCGTATAGAGTGTTTAACAAGAGAACAAAAACTGTGATGGAGTCCATAAATGTCAAGATTGATGATGCCTTACCTAAGGTGGAAATGATTGATGATGTAGAAGGGCCGAGCACCAAAGAGGCCGATGTTGAGGTAGAAGCTTTGGATATAGAAGGTGAAGAACCTATACCAGAAGTAGAATCGACTCCCATCAACCCAAGAATGGAAACGAGATCGATGTCTAGAACATCAAGCCCTCTTACTCCTCCGGAAGTCCATCCTCCTATCTCTCGTAGTGATGAAGTTTCCACTTCAAAAAGGCCATCTTCAAGAGTTATCAAGAATCATCCGGAAAGTAATATCATAGGATCTCTTGATGACGGTCTTCGCCTCAGGAAAGGAAACGTTCTGCTAGCCAATCATGTAACATATCACTGTTATCTTGCACAATTTGAACCAAAAAGGATTGAAGAGGCTCTTCAAGATGAGAATTGGGTCGAGTCAATGCATGAAGAGCTGAATCAGTTTGTGAGGAATGATGTGTGGGAACTTGCTCCACGGCCCAAGAACGTTCATGTTATAGGCACAAAATGGATTTTTAAAAACAAAACTGATGAAGATGGAGAAATAATTCGAAACAAATCTCGGTTAGTAGCCCAAGGATACACCCAAGTTGAAGGAGTGGATTTTGATGAATCTTTTGCTCCGGTGGCAAGACTCGAATCCATTCGCATCCTCATGTCCATTGCGTGCACCTTGAATTTCAAACTTTATCAAATGGATGTAAAGTGCGCGTTCCTGAATGGATATCTAAATGAAGAAGTATTTGTTGAGCAACCAAAAGGATTTGAAGATCCTCATTTTCCAGATCATGTACTAAGATTGAAGAAAGCCCTTTATGGCTTAAAACAAGCGCCTAGAGCCTGGTACGATCGTCTTACACATTATCTTCTAGACAGAGGTTTCAAGAGAGGGTATGCAGATCGAACTCTGTTTGTCAAAAATGATGAAGATTATCTCCTTGTGGCACAAGTCTATGTTGATGACATAGTGTTTGGGGCAACCATCGAAGATCGCGCTACTGAATTTTCTGAAGAGATGAAGAAGGAGTTTGAGATGAGTATGGTGGGGGAGCTCACATTTTTCTTGGGTCTTCAAGTCAAACAACAGAAGGAGGGTATTTTTGTATCTCAAGAAAAATATGCCAGAAACATTGTCAAGAAGTTTGGACTAGACTCCAAAAAACACGCCTCCACCCCCATGAGCTCTTCCACTAAACTGAATGTGGATTCGTCAGGAGTTGAAGTAAGTCCTACATTGTATAGGAGCATCATAGGAAGTTTGCTCTACCTTACAGCTAGTAGACCGGACATTGCTTTCAGTGTGGGCGTATGTGCCAGGTACCAAGCTAATCCGAAAGAATCTCATCTGACTGCTGCCAAGAGAATCATTCGATATGTGAATGGTACTGCAAACTATGGTCTGTGGTATTCAAAAGACTCAAATGATTGTCTTGCTGGGTATTCAGATGCTGATTGGGCTGGCAGTGTAGACGATCGGAAAAGCACTTCAAGCGGCTGTTTTTATCTTGGTAACAACCTTGTCTCGTGGATGAGCAAGAAGCAGAATTCAGTGTCTCTATCTACTGCAGAAGCAGAATACATCGCTGCTGGAAGTTGCTGCACTCAGCTTCTTTGGATGAAGAAATTACTTCATGACTATGAAATTCCTCAAGAAACGATGTGTGTCTTCTGTGACAACACCAGTGCCATCAATCTTTCCAAGAATCCTGTCCAGCATTCAAAGTCTAAACACATAGAGATACGCTATCATTTCATTCGGGATTTGGTAGAGGAAAGAATTGTGTGTCTTGAGTTCATACACACCGACAATCAAAAGGCGGACATCTTCACCAAGCCTCTCGATGGTCCACGGTTTGAATCACTCCGTAAGACCATTGGTGTCGGTACAATTCCTTGATCCTCTTGTTTGTTGTGTGCTTCACATATTTATAATTTGATATGTTTGCTTGTGATGTGGCACACACTTCTTTGTTCGCCCTTTGTGCAACATGTTTATTGTTTGTTTGTCCTTCTGTTAATTTTGTTGGCTCTTTCTTTGATTGTTAAATCATTTTTCTTCTTTTATGTCAAAAATCCAAAAATCACATAAAAATAGAAAATCAAAAAGCTTGATTGACTTTGTTGAGCTTTTGTCTCTAAACTTGTTTTGCCTTGTACCTTTGTGCTAATGGCTTTGTGCATTTTCGAGCATTGCTTGTTTCTTTATGCACTTATACCACTGTGGGAAAAAATCTTGAATTCTTTGTGATTGTTGTAAATAGATCTTCAAACTTGTCATGAATGATTAGTGAATGGTTTTGTTGATCTTGAGACTTGCATAGACTTGTGTCTATATATCTTCCCACTCTTTATTTTTTTGTTTTGCCAAAAAGAGCTCTCCAAATGTAAATCTCCAAATGAAAGGAGATATTGAGCTGCAAAAGCCTGTCGCACACTCTAGTATTTGACTAGGAAAAAGGGTAAGTGACCTTATATTGAAGTGAATGTTTATTCAAAAAGCCAAAGGTTTATTCAAAAAGCCAAAGGCTTATTCATTAAAGTGAAATATCAAATATCACTCTCACAATGAGAGGTGATTGACTCAAAAGATCAAAAAGATCAAATGTTTTGATTGAAAGTGGAGTCAAATGTAAAGCTCCAAATCATGTTATCAAGTTTATGTGGGAGGTCATATATACATATTTCTATAATTGAGATGGTCACATGATCTAGTGCTAATTGTGTATGCCTTGGTTGAATTGATCATTGAAGCTTCACATTAGACGAAGGACTATCTCATTGTTGATATCCACACACAACACACAAGTTTATGTTCAATAAATGCCATATTCATTTGTGTGATTGTACTTGATGAAATGTGTTTTCACATGCTCAATCTTTGTTAATTCAAGCACAAAAAGATTTTTGAGTATTTTAGGTGTTTTTGGAAAGTATTTTGCTTGTAAATATCTGAAAATTTCAAAAATCCAGTTTTGCCCTGTTTTGGCGGCTCAGTCGCGGGTATGTTAAGTCGCGAGCCTCAGTCGCACCTTCGCTGGTAATTTTTGGCGACTTGTTCGCGAGTGGAAGGTCCAGTCGCGAGGTTACACAGAGATTTTCGCGGCTCATCTCGCGACTCACTCGCGGGTAGACCTTCCAGTCGCGAAAAACACTTAGAAAATTTTTTGGTCTTGTGTGTTTTGGCGGCTTGAGCTGACGACTGTGTGGCGACTTATTCCAGTCGCGAAAAACGCGTGTTTTGCAGAAACAGGAGCAGTTTTTAAACCTTTTTGCTTTTCCCTCGATCTTTTTGTGACTGTTCATTGTCTTCCTCATTTGCTCTTTCCCTTTCTCATCGTGCCTCCATTTTCGATCTCCATTGTTTGCCTCTTCTCAGCTCACAATCGTCGACTATCAGGTATGGTTTTTCTGTCTTGAACTCTATTTTACTTGTTGTTATGGTTTTCCCTCTAGATTGTTCTCATTTGATTGTGATTTTGTGATGAGTTTTGTGCTCAACTATTACTCTGTGTCCATGTCTAGCCTTTGGAAGCTTGTGTTTCTGTTTTTGAGCTAGTTTATTTTGGGTGTTTTTGTTCTTCATCATGTGCTTAGCTAGGATTGGCTAATTTTTGTCTGATCTGCTGTTGATGTCGTGTTTCACTATGATCCTGTGTGATATCCTGTTGATGTGTTGATTGAATGTGGGTCCTTTTACAGCTGATTATGTGGTTCCATTTGGACTCCCTCTTCTGTGTAGTTCAATTTGAGACATTTGTGTCCCTCATTGCTATTTTCTGACCATTTTCATCCAGCTATTAGGGTTTCTTCATTGTCCCTATATTTCCACTAACCCACTGCTAATAACGTTTGTTGGATCGTGTCCTGTCATTTCCCTTATTCATAATGCAGACTAGACATGTCACCATTCAAAAAGGCTGCTGTAAAAGGAGGTAGTTCCAAAGGGAAGGAACCAGTAATAGATGTTGATGATTTCTCACCTCCACCAAAAGGGACTCGCTCTTCATCAAAGAGATTCGATCCCGACAAGTTCAGATCATATGCAGCCTATCAGTCTTATGAGAATTTCTTTCTTCATGCCAAACCATTACTAGAGAGAGCTTTGGATCAGCCATCACTTCATGACACTGACATTCCGAAATGGTTTGCTCACAAGGATTGGAATTACCTTCTCTCTGATCCGGATGACGCATATGAAGAGTTGGTAAAAGAATTTTATGCCAACGCAATTGTGGAAGGAGATGAACTTAAGTGCTGGGTTCGAAAAAAGAGTTTTTCTGTCTCTCCTGCATATCTGGCAGAAATTCTTCACATCAACAGACCTATTTTCCGACATTCGCCGGTTTACGATGATCTCTGTCCTGATGAGGAGCTTCTTAAAGAAAGTCTTGGTCAAGATTTGGAGTTCTCGCCAAATGGCAAATCCATCAGTGTTTCATCTCTCTCTCCAAAGCTAAGAGTACTTACAATTGTAATGTTTCACAATTTGTACCCTTTGTCAAGCACTGGGTATATGAACCTTGGACGGGCTTTGTTTCTTCATGATCTGATCTCTGATGTAGAAATAGACATCTGTGCTCATATCTTTCATGTTCTACGCAAAACGGTTCTTCAACATGAGTCTCGGATATGCGTTCCTTTTTGCAGTCTCATTTCCCGGATCTTGAAGCTCAAGGGAATTTATCCAATGGCTGATGAATCCCCTATGTCCAAACCAAGTCCAATCAACATGCGTACATTCAATGCCAGCATTGGACATAGTCGGAAGAGAGCCAAACCAGAAACTTCTACATCTCCCAATGACTCTCAGTTTAGCACTCTCTCCCTGATGAGAAACTTGATCGCATTGTCTCCTCTGTCCACGAGTTGAATACAAAGATGTCTGGACTCACAGCTTCTCTACACCATCAAAACACTCGGTGGGATATGAAGTTTACTTCTCTTCAAACTCAACTGGATCAAATTCAGAGAAAGCTGGAAGAGGATGACTAGCCTATTCCATGACAAAAAGGGGGAGAGATAGGCATGATCAAAGGGGGAGTGTCTTTACATTCTTCTTCTCTTTAAGTTGATATATTGTGTTTTGTAAACTGTTATTCAGGATGTTTTGTGTTTTTGTACCCATGTGCTTTTGTAAGCTTTTAGGGTTAATGCATGCTATATAGGCTTTATGGTTTGTACCTTGCTTAATGCAGCTTTTTATACTATGTTGAAATCAGTACTTTAATCTAAATGTTATGCATTTTGGTTTATGTACTGTCACTCTTGTGCCCTTGTAGGATTGTTCCTAGATGCATATGCCCTGTGTGATATGCATTGGTTGAGTGTTGTGCATACAAGTGTCTTGCCTTGTGCTTGTTAACTTGTATGTTCTTGTGTTCATTCCAAGTGTGAATGAGCACTGTGATCACTACCTTGTGGTGTTCACTTGGTTGATCAAGCCATGGTTTGTTTCATAACTCCATCTTTGCTTGATCACTTATTGCCTGTTTCATATGCATTTTATAATTTTCTGCTTACAATGATCATGGCGTATTGTTGTGTTTCAGGAGTATTATGTTCATATGATTCAAGTGCGTCACAGCTTCTAGAGTTAGGTGTGAGTGAGTTTTGTTCAACTGTTCCCAACTCACATGTTAAGTCTAGAGTCTGTTTTAGGGTTTTGTCACAGAATAGCCAAAGGGGGAGATTGTAAGGTTGAATTTATTCAACCATCTTATTGGCTTTATTCTGTGCCAAATTTGCTTGTAATTCAGCATTTAGTAACCCTGTATTTAGGTGGGTTTGATGTAAGGGTAGTGAGTGAGATAGAGTGAAGTTTGCTCAAGAGTGTGCAAGAAAACAGAGTGTCGCGGCTGGGTCTCGCGGGTGACTCGCGGCTTCAAGTCGCCAGAAGCAACCTCACGTGCCAAGCATGCTGGAAGGTGAACAGTCTGCTAGCTGGAGCACTACAGGACAAAACAGGACAACTGGCCATACGGTTATCTCGCGACTGGATCTCGCGACTTAGTCAAGCCGCGAGGTCAAGCCGCGAGCCACCCCTGTTTTGTAGAATTCTGACGTTTCACATTCCTCTTCACTCCAAGTATAAATACCCCTATTACCCACGATTGAAAGAGAGCTTCCAGAGAGAATTTTGAGAGAGAAACCCTAAAGAAAAGCCAGATTGTTTCACCCACAATCTTTACCTTAGAATCTCTTCAAATTCCTCAACTCTCTTCCTCTCCATTGTCAAATCCTTGAGAGGCTTTATACCAAACCAGGTTCTCACCATCATCATCATTGTGAGACTGCTGTTTGGATTTCTGGGAAGCAGTTAGGAAGGAACCAATCTTCATTGGTTGATGCTACGGTCTAGTAGCGGAATCCGGGAAGCTAGAAAAGAAAAAGGTTCGGCGTAACCTCGTTGGAGCAAGAAGCTTGGAGGGCTTAGGTGCACTGGGTAGATTAGGCTTGGAGGGTCTATTGCTGTCCTTGTATCCCAACTATATTTTCTAGTGGATTGATTACCGCTTGGAGGGCGGCGGAGAGGTTTTTCGCCGAGGGCTTCGGTTTCCTCTTCGATAACACATCGCGTGTTGTCTTTGTGTTTGCATCTTCCTTCCTCTCTATCTTTGCCTTTATATTTATCTGCTGTGGATATTTATCTGTTATGGCTTAGATAGTATTTAATCAATTTCGTTTGATAGCATATGTTAAGTTTCCGCACACTAGATGTTTGACATATTGCTTGAATTGATTAAGTTGTTATTTGGGGGTCTAAACGTTCAAAGGTGTTTTTGTACACGTTTTTGAACTTTCAGCTCTTACCTCAAAGGTGTAGTCAATCCTTCTTTACTTCAGTCTTTTGGGTAGTCTCATCTCTCAAAATATCTCTCCATATACGTTGACTTAATAAGTTTATATATAACTAGGGTTTTAACCTTATTTTCTAAAAACTCCCTTATAATTATAAATTATAAGATTGACCCCACAAAAGATTTACTTAAATAACCTTCCTTTTTTTTCCTTTTCTTTTTCAGGTATTACAATCTTCCCCACTTATAAGAATTCAGTCCTCTGAATTCATCACAAGTTAAATGAATTATCACGCTTCCACTGCGCTACTCTAAAGCCACAATTGTATCGATCTATACAAATTTATCACTCATCACCATAGTTCAAACTATTTCACAACATATGCATAGACTTTTCTTTCCCAAGATTTGTAAAATAAAAATTTCCAAAGCAAATGGAGCCATGATGCTTCCGCTGCATAATACAATACCACTATAAAATCTCTTACTCAATTACCCATAGTTTAAGAACAACCATATTATGAAAAATATAAGATTCTTTTAAGATATACATATCTCTAGTCTAAATAGCTCTCTAAGTTCCTTTCTGTATGAATAAAAGTTCCAAGGCCCATTCATTTAGATTAACCCCAATAATTAATTTTCCATCAATTATTAATTTCAACAAAATTCCAAGGCCTAAGTAGTCTAGAAAAAATTACAAGGGAAATCCACAATTTTGAGATTCACAATAGACCATTGAATGCGAGCATCCATTTAATTCTATACCTCAAAATTAAGTAGTGCATCCAAAGTTCCAATCCTTCCTAAGTTCAAAACTAATTTACAACATATGCGTATATCACTATATCTTTTCTTCCTCAAGTTTTGTAAGAAAATTCCAAAATCTCCATAAATAATCAATTGAGCATTGATATAAGGTCTTTCACACAACCTCTATCTTAACCATAAATTATCTTCTCAAATAAGCAGCATTTATTCACCTTTAATCTCCAAACGATAGTTGGGCTGGAACTCATTGAAGAGCTGGGTTCCTTAATTACATTGCCTATTATGAAAACAAATCTCTAAGTATACATCGGCTAGAAGGGAATAGGCCATGAAGTATCTCAACCCTTTTTTTTTTTTTTACCTTGCAAATAATAGTCTTAACAATCTAGAACTTAAGAGTACATTGCAATTTATATTCACTAACCATCTGCCAATATAAAACAAAAGGTACAACAATTGACTATAATTCAAATTGTAATAGTCTTTCAAAATAAACTCTCTTGCCATCCCAATCCTTCAATATCCAATCAAAAATATGGTTCACTAGTCCTATTCAATACTACCACGTACTTGTGTTCTATCCACTTCATTTTCTATTAAGCCAATCCATTAACTCTTATCAATTAAATTCAAAGAATTACAATTCTGGCATCAAAACTTGTTCCCTAGGATATTAAACAAACTTCCAAGTCCATAGAAAAGAAATTGTGGACCTCAAACTTCTAAGTAACAAAACATGTCTCAAAAACATTTAGGGACTACCTCACACATAAATAAAGCTATGGTAATCCATGTAGGTCAACCCTAACAAAAACAATGATCCAAAGAAAGTCAGTCATTAACATTAGAATCCAAGGAAGTCCACCAATATATTATTGAATTCTTTAAACACCCTCAGAATTTATATAATAACATATAATATAATGTGAACTACAATAACCACAAATTGATTTTCCTTCACACTACAAACTTTTTGTTAATTTCCTCACTCCATATAAACTAAAATCAAGGGATCATAGCTCTAACATCAAACCTTAACCCCTAAATAAATTTCTACAATTTCCAATTCCCCAAAGCACTCCAAATTCTAAATAGGGCATATAGAAAACTATCATTCAATAATTAAACTTATGAGAATCTCCTACAGATCAAACTAACCTTAGGTAGGTCGACTATATTAGGCAAAACTATCAAATGAGTTTTCAAAAGATCAGTCACAAAATAGCAGGAAGATTTCCTTTGCTTGTTCTTTTCTCACTCTCTTTTCCTTTGAAGTTTTAATAACCAATTTGATCAATTACAAAATTTTCATGCATAAAATACACCCACTTAATACTAGTATAAGATCATATAAGTATATCAATTAAAATCCATCCTTTTGTGTTTATAAGTCATGTATGCATAACCACATAGACATATATATATATCAAATCCTTCAAATGTGACCTAACAAATCTGATAAGCTACAAACTGAATAACCCCTTGTGATAGAAATTAATTAATTAATTAGCCAAGTTATTAATTAATCAATTTATCATGCAAACGCGTGATAGCACAAACAAATCACCAATAAACTAATAATGCAGCAGAAAATAAATAACACGGTGATTTGTTTACGAATGGGGAAAACCTAATGGCAAAAACCCCACTAGGTGATTTTTAGGTCACCACTCCCGAAACTCCACTATTATTACAACAAGCGGTTACAAGTAAAGGAATTCCAAGTACCTTACCAACCTACAGTTGAACCCTTACCCCAATATCCAATTGGACTTATTCTGTAGTGACAGTTCCCCTTTCAGATGCATGACTCCCAAGTACATGACTAACCAATTGCATGGATCCCAGTACGCAACTTCAATCACCAACTATGAAGATTGTTGGTTGCAAAGTTCTTCAGTTCATCCACACGATGAAGATCAAGAAGATGCTTGGTCACAAAACGCTATGGTGCACATACGCAACAACTTATTCAAGAGAAAAGAGATGAACTAGGGCAAGAACTTCGTCTCCGGTCACAATTTGCTTGAAGAGAGTTTTCTCAAAATTTGTGCAACTTGTGAACGCTTTGACAACCCTTAAAACAATCCTTTTATATGTCTAGGGTTAGGAGAAAAGAAAGGCCAAAGACAAATTCACGAATCCCAAGAAAATCATATTTGAATTCTGAAAATCTTAAACCTCGACAGAGAGGAGGTGTCAAGCAGGTGTTGAGCACACCAAATGTTGAACAACTTTCTTAAACTCGATAGATACAGCTGTCGAGCCAACTATCGAGTTTTAATGAATTTGCATTATCAACTTGTTTTCTTGGACAGACTTGAAGGCTTTAACACTTGATCTTGAAACATGGTTTCTTGAAATATTTAAACACATCCTAAATCTAGCCAAATACAAGTAAAGTGTGTTTTGTCAAACGATAAGCAAATTACATAAAATCATGACATATGTTCTTAATGTGAAACACATGTGTCCTAACAATCTCCCCATTTGGCAATCCGTGACAAAACCACAACAAACAAATGAACATATGAGAGAAGTCATAAATCACTCAACTCATACTCACTTGTTGAATACAATAAAATCTATCCTAACACAAACTCTTGAAAAACTTTACAAGAAGAGAGTTTATGGCAAGTAGACTTTGACAACCTGTATTTCTGAAATACTTTAAAACAAAACTCATCAAGACATCTTTGTGTGAAACAAAAATCATAGATTGCATACAAGTATAAAAAACATATGTATTAAGGGAGAAAAGAAACAACACATGAAGGGGTAGGTGAAAGAAAAACATACATCAATATAAAGAAAGAGATAAGTACAATTTATGTCTATAAATGGTCACAAGACCTCATGTACAAGAGTAATGTATCTAAAAGGAAAGAAAAGAAAAGATACATACTATCCTTACTACATCCCTCAAAATGTATCAACACTCCCCCTAACAAAAATGGTCCTATACTAACTCTCCCCCTAAGATAGACTACTTTCATATCCAAAACTACTTCCCATTTCTGTCACGAGTGACAAAGGGTAAGAGTGTCAAGTAGACATCTTATCGGTAGAGCTAGCATCTCCATCAGCATCATCCGAAGCATCATCGTCATCATCATCATCCTCATCCTCAAAAGCAGAAGCCATGAGAGAAGGGGGTGAAGGAGTAGCCTCAGAAGCAAAACCACCCATGGACACCTGTCGCAATGCTATACGACTAACATGAACGTTCACTTGATACAACTCCATAGAGAGTGTATCTAGGCGAGCATCCATGCGCTACAGCTGCGCCATGATGTCTCCTAAAGTCACATCGCCCGAAGTAGAGAGACGAGCAGATGTGGATGGAGCTAAATGGGAGGAAGGAGTTGCTGAATCCGACCACCGCGACCGAAGCTGAGCCTCGCTACATTTAATGGTAGCATAATCTATGGCGCACATGATAGTGAAATGGTCGGAAGAGGGAAAAGGAATAGAAAAATGGCGTAAGATCCTCATGATAGCGAAAGGAAAGATGAGCTTATCACGGAACGCCGAATCAAGATGAACATCTATGATAGACAGAATGAAATGAGAAGGGAAATCTATAGTAAGATGCTCAAGAAGAGATAACAAAAATCGAGCATGAGGCTTTGTAATGGAGTTATAGTGAGAGAGTGGATGCAAAACAAAGGTCATCACCATGTTCATGAATCTAGGACATTTAGCAAAAGGTCAACATGGTGTAAACAAACATTCACCCCAAGTAGAAGGGCGCTCACAAAAAGTAGATATGAGCTCATCCCTGTACACAGTCCTCAGACACTCACAACTAGGATAGTCAAGAAACTCTATCCTAGGAACTCGAAGCACATCCGCAACAAGTTGCGGTGTGATAGGAATGCGTGTACCTCGAACGCAAGTAAAGAAAAGAGGTGCTGAATGATCAATCCTGTGCATGTTGGAGTAAAACTCCTAGATAAGCACAAGAGGACAGGTGATTGGGACGTCACACAGTGACTCTCATCCCCTACTATGAATGACAGAGGGAAGGTCAGTGTTGGTAAAGTCCGACAGAATGACTTGGCGTTCCGAATGAATGTCTCGTCTAGAAAAGTTCTCCGAAAATGCCTTAAAGGCATCATCATCACGGTTGAATATGAGAAAGAGTAGGATCAGATGATGAAGAAGCTCCGGAATGAAGAGGGTTCCAGGTTGGAGTGGATTTACGCTTAGGTGCCATAGACACAACTAACATAAACAGAAAGAGAGGGAGAGAAAGAATGGCAATTAGAAAAGTCTCAAACAATTTCAAGTATAACAAGTATATTGAAAAAAAGTACGTATGCATGAGAAATGCATGAACATGTGACATGCAAAAGAAATTTCATCATGGGCTCAGCCCAATCCAAACCTATCAGCACACGAATAGATAACACACATCTAAATGCATGACAATACCATTATAATGCTAATGTGATGCAATGTATGAGGTTTTAAACTCATTTAAGTGAAAACCCATCCCAAAATTTCAATAAAAACTCATCAATTTTGAAAAACCCCAAAACCTAGGTTTCAAAACATGAAATGCATGAATGTGAAAGGATTAGAAGCTTACCAAGTGAAGAAAAACTTGAAAAAGCTTGAAGAAACCTTAAGGAAAAGTTAAAGGAGTGAGATGAGAGAATTTGGGAGAGAAATCAAAGAAGTATCGAGAGAGAGATCGATTGAAATGAGAGACGAATCGCATAGGATGTATAAATAGTACTGGCAGTAAATCTCAATAAATGCAGGGATTGAGAGGTATCGAAATATCTGTCGAGGAGGTGTTGAGAAAAATGGTTGTCGACAACTTAGGTATCAAGGAGGTGTCAAGGAACAACTCAACAGAACCAAGAATAGAAGATTGATCAATCCACCAGATGTCGAGAAGCTATCGAGGATGCAGAACCATTCTCAATCGATCCACTAGGTATCAAGAAGCTATCGGGATTACGATTAGAAAAAGTTGAAGATGCTCGATAGACAGCAAGGTATCGAGGAGGTGTTGAGCCAGCATTTAAAATCAGTTTTTCAAGATTTGAAAAACACAGACATGAATGCAATCCAACAAGCAACTCTACCAATAATCCACTCAACATATTAAGCTCTTAAAATCATCTCTCAATAATAATTTTAAGCACATGGATCTCCAAAAAAGAAACACACACACACACACACACACACACACACACACACACACACACACACACACACACACTAAATAAGTCTAACCAATTTTATATTTCAAAAATAAATCACGACAGTTTAGTGAGCATACATTAACACATGTAAAACATTGTGATGGCCAAATCATATTGTACCTGCATATGTATCAAGAATAGTAAAGAATATTGCATGTTGTGTGTGAAAAACATTACAAGATTGCATAAGTGTATACATGTTATGACGATTTGAGATATGAGAAAATCACTTTAACTCACACACAATCATAATTGCTTGATGGGGTAATCACCTTTGAAGTACATCCTATAACTCCCACATCTCCTAGAATACACGCTTGCAATCATTTTAAAGCATTTTTGATCTTTTTGCTTTTGATTTTTCTTTGCATATTTTTCTTTTAAGCATATCACGCATGGGCATATTAGAGAGAGAAAAGAAATACCCAATGATATTTGACATTTTAATTTTGCTATGTCTAAGCACACAAATGTCATTGACACTGCACTTTTGCTATGTCGAAACATACATGTGTCATATTATGATTGGCGGGCAACAGTGATGAAATGGTTATTAATGTCTTTCTTTTAGGATTTTTTAGTCTTTCCCGTCAAAAAGAGTGATATGAGTGTTAAGTATAAGAGACAACTTAATCTTACTCATCACAAACAAGAGCCACAAAGCTCACTTGCTTAGTTGTGCATAGAGATGCTCATCTAATCTACAAATGATACAAAGTTTAGAAGACTTTGTTTCAACGGCCATCCAAAGTACACAAAACACACATTGTTTTTGTATTTTTCTGATTTTTCAATTTTTTTTTTTTATATGAAAAACAAAACAATGCAAAATAGAAAAATAACCAAACAAAAACATGTTAAACAACCAAAGCATAAAAACTAGACTGACTCAAAACTTGAAAGCAAAAAACACAAAAGTAATGCACACATAAAAACAAGAAGAGAGAGAAAAAAATGACAAAATCACTTGGAGCCGTTTTCCTTCTACACCCTGGAAGAACCCTTCTTTTGATTAAACCCTTGAACCGGCAGTGAGGGGGAAAAACCGTTCAAGTTCGAAAGGAACATGAGGGCTTTGAGAAGATTTCCAAGGGAAGTAAGAGAGGATTGAAGCTGATTCTGGTTCCCAGATGCTATCATGCTGTTGATCTGTTGAGTGGCAAGCCACTTGTAGCAATTTGGTTGAGTGTGACCGGCAGTTCCACAATGATGACAGAGATGCTGCTTCTTTTATTTAGGCTTTTGAGAGTTAGCCTTCTTAGCCCTAGGGTTTTTAATATCTTTCTTCTTAAGCTTAAGGGGTGCTCCTAAGATAGATTTACCCTTGTCTATGTTCTCACTAGCTAATTCAGTTTTAATCTCATTGTTCTCAATTTTGACATTATTAGCAGGAGGAACAAAAACAGTAGTACTAAAAGAAGCAGTATTAGAGGAAGAAAGACTATACCCTGAACCTGTTCGATCTGAACCAAATTTCTGAATGCCGAGCATATCATCAAACTTTGCATTTGAAGTCCTCTCCAATTGAGCTCTAACTTGAAACAGCTCCGCTTCAAGCTTCTTGGTCTTCTCAGCCAAGAAAGTGTTCTCGAACCTCAGTGCTCCAATAGTCTGATTGACTTCATCAAACTTTGTGGAAAGCTCCTCACGATTAAGTTTCACATCACTGAGCTTCTTAGTGGTTAGCCTATATAGTTTCTCATGCTTCTCAGAAAGCTTGTACAGCTTCTTATAGGCTGTATAGATGTCATCTTGATCATCCATCTTCTCAAATTTGGATTCCACCAATTCCTCCTCTTCAACCACATCTTCAATAATCCCATCAGTAGGATCAACAATGGCTGTGAAGGCATTTAAGATTCCGTCATCCTTATTGTCGGAATCATCCTTAGGCTCGATGTCACTCAAGGTAACAGCAATTGCCTTGCTTTTCCCAATGCTCTTGAGGTATGTAGGACACTCATGCTTCATGTGACCGAAGCCTTGACACGTAAAGCACTTAGGTCCTGCGGGAACAGTGTACTGACCACCTTCCTTAGCATTCTTCTTCCCTTTGTCTTGGCCTTTAAACTGAGAAGAACTAGATTGCCTGTGGTCCTTGTCGAAACCCTTTCCATTGGCATTCTTCATAAACATTTTAAACTTCCTGGTGATGTAGGACTTCATCTTGGAATCTTCATCATCAGAAGATTCATCTGTCTCACTGCTCTTGGCCTTCAGTGCCATGCTCTTGCCTTTATCTGTCTTGCCAATTCTAGTCAACCCTAACTTGTAGGTCTGCAAGTTTCCAACCAGCTCAGTCAAAGGAATCTTATCAATATCCTTTGATTCCTCTATTGCCGTGATCTTGGCATGAAATCTCTCAGGTAGAGATCTGAGCACTTTCCTTACAATCTTAGGTTCAGGAATGGTTGCCCCAAGATTGAAGGATGAGTTCACTATGTCCTTTAGCTTGGTATAGAATTCATCGAAAGACTCATCCTCCTCCATTTTTATCTCTTCAAAGCTTGTAATGAGCATCTGAAGCTTTGAATCTTTTACAGCCTTTGTACACTCATAGGTTGTTTGGAGGATGGTCCAAGCCTCCTTAGCAGTTTCAGTTGAGGATATCTTCTTGAACTCCTCATTGGTGATTGCACTAAACAATGCATTCAATGCTCTGCTGTTAAAGTTTGCCGCCTTAATCTTGGCATCATCCCAGTCGGCTGGCGCTTCTGTAGGCTTAGCCCAGCATATCTCCATAGCTTGCCACACTTTCTCATTTAGAGATTGCAAGAAAGCTCTCATGCGTACTTTCCAGTATGCATAGTTAGTGCCATCAATGGATCAACACAGCAAAGATTAAACCCTAATCAGAGTGTGCCTGCTCTGATACCACTTGATAGGCCACAAACTGAATGACCCATTATGATAGGAATTAATTAATTAATTAGCCAAGTTATTAATTAATCAATTTATCATACAAACGCGTGATAGCACAAACAAATCACCAATAAACTAATAATGCAGCGGAAAATAAATAATACAGTGATTTGTTTACGAATGGAGAAAACCCAACGGCAAAAACCCCACCGGATGATTTTCAAGTCGCCACTCCCGAAACTCCACTATTATCACAACAAGCGGTTACAAGTAAAGGAATCCCAAGTACTTTACCAACCTACAGTTGAACCCTTACCCCAATACCTAATTGGACTTGTTCTATAGTGACAGTTCCCCTTTTAGATGCATGACTCCCAAGTATGTGACTAACCAATTGCGCAGATCCCAGTACGCGACTTCAATCACCAACTAAGAAGGTTGTTGGTTGCAAAGTTCTTTAGTTTATCCACACGATGAAGATCAAGAAGATGCTTGGTCATAAAACCCTTTGGTGTACATACGCAGCAACTTCTTCAAGAGAAAAGAGAGGAACTAAGGCAAGAACTTTGTCTCCGGTCACAATTTGCTTAAAGAGAGTTTTCTCAAAGCTTGTGCAACTTGTGAACACTTTGACGGTCCTTAAAACAATCCTTTTATATGTCTAGGGTTAGGAGAAAAGAAAACCCAAAGACAAATTCATGGATCTCAAGAAAATCATATTTGAATTCTAAAAATCTTAAACCTCGATAGATAGGGGGTGTCGAGTAGCTGTCGGGTAGGTGTTGAGCACATCGAATGTTGAACAGCTTTCTTAACCTCGATAGATACGGCTGTCGAGTTAGCTGTCGAGTTTTAATGAATTTGCACTATCAACTTGTTTTCTTGGACAGACTTGAAGGCTTCAATACTTGATCTTAAAACATGGTTTTTTGAAGTATTTAAACACATTCTAAATCTACCCAAATACAAGTAAAGTGTGTTTTGTCAAAGGATAAGCCAATTACATAAAATCATGACATATGTTCTTAATGTGAAACACATATGTCCTAACAAAATCATCATATGATGGAACCTTACTTACACTTCTCATCAAGTCATCAAAAGAACACTATCTATGACCTAATAACCTTCATAAACAATAACTAGAATTGTAATGCCTAGGGCGCAGATTTCATTCTAAATCAAAACCTAGCATAAAGTCTACAAGATCATAACCTGGCTTTGATACCATTAAATTGTCACACCCCGAATCCAACTATAAAGATAAGCATGTGACAACTGGCGCACGCTTATAAAGTAAGCACTCTACAAGTGTGCAAAGCCTTTTTAGCAACTAAAATTAATCTTAAAAAATTAAATCAAATAAATCCAAAATATCTCAACAATTTCTTTATGAATTGATCTCCAATAATTTAATAGAAACAAAATCCAAACCTCATGTACATAATGCCAATTGGCCAATAAATATAAAACTATTAGAAGACCATCCAATCCCACAATCACTAAGCTTCTTTTCCTGCTCACAACATAACATCAAAACTCCCAAAACTTGCTATTTTTCATAATTTGAAACTGGAGGGGAAAAAGGGTTGAGCTAACAACTCAATAAGTAACCAAAATTCTAATAAGTTTTATCTAGCAATAGATGTGTAAAGGATAAGATGTATTATGTGTTTTCAAAGTTATAATATACTATGTGTTTCCAAAATAACTGAAGAAGTTTCGTAGTCTTAAAATATAAGTTGCACATTGATCACATACTTTAATTTTACAAATATATCATAGATGATTTAGAAAATAGTCAATTTTTCATATATCAAAAGCTATAACTTACAATAGGTTTCAAAAATACGTAAGAAGTTTTAATGAATCAAAATATTTCAAATACTCAAACATTTCCAATTTCACATATGTAGTTTTAAGGACTCAAAATAGTTCAAATATTCAAACATAATTCATATTCTTAACAATCTTATGACTATGGTCATGCTATATCCCCGTGACTGAGCATCAGAGTACCAATGAATAACCCCATTGGCTTGGGTATCAGAGAGTACCAATGAATAACCTCCATTGGTTTGTGTATAAAAATATTAATGAATAACTCCCATTGGCTGGGTATCAGAGTACCAACGAATAACCCCCATTGGTTTGGATATCAGAATACCAATGAATAACCCCCATTGGCTGGGTATCAAAATCAATTCATAGTTAGATTGTCCATAATCATATATATGAAATCATAGTTTCTAACAAAATATATCTTATTCAAGCATGTATATAAAAATCATATACTAAATATTAAAATATATTTGTAATAATCCTTTACTTGAAATTAGTAGTACTGAAATAAAAATTCTATCAATTATGAACAATTTTTAGTAGTTAAAAACACATTAATATAAGCAAAATAGAATACAATTAGGATAAGGTTTCTTACCTCCAAAAGCTATTCCAAAAGGAACTTTTGCCTAACACTTCCTCTAAAAATCCTTAGATTTCACCTAAAACAATTTTATAAGTACCATTTACTCAATAATCAAATAATTTAAGAAAAACTTATAATGGTACCCAACTAAAAGAGAAACTACTAAAAAAAACTAATAATTTCTCATTATTAACTCACAAAAAAACCACATATTCATAATATATATTTCCTTTACTTTTTGCCACCTGCTGCCCTTAGTTCACTTTTGAGATAAGGACAAAACTAGATACACAATTTTTTTTTTTTTTAAAAACTTGTCAGATCTCAACCCCATTAATTCGGTACTATTCCTTTAATAAAGGGCTGTGCAGAAACTTGTCTCACGAAGTCTAAAAATTTGCAAATTCCATCTTCATTCAACGCAACAAAAGGCATATATAAACATTAAGTTACTGAACATAGAAGAATCTGCAGTAACAATTTCTAATTTATCGAAAATAAATCCAAACTTTTCTTCGTTTGTATCATTAAAACTCTTGAATAATTAAATAGTTTCACTACTGGCCAAAATACCCACACTAAAAAAAAAAAAAAAAAAACTCTAATTCTACGTAATGCTTAGATTTGACAAGAAAGTGATTCTTAGGCTCTTATCTCAAAAGTGTAGTCAATCCTTCTCTACTTTAGTCTTTTGGGTAGTCTCCTCTCTCAAAATATCTCTTCATATACGTTGAATTAATAAGCTTATATATAGTTAGAGTTTCAACCTTATTTTCTAAAAACTCCCTTATATAAATTATAAAATTGACCTCACAAGAGATTTACTTAAATACCCTTCCTTTTATTTTTTATTCTTTTCCCAAGGTATTGCAAGTACACTCAGTAGAAAGCAAATCTTCTTTGTTGGGTTGGAATTCGAATGACTGGAAGATTTTGGAATTGTTAGATATTTAAGCGGGTTGCTCAGAGGTTTCAGCGAAATGGTTTTTTGTGAAAATTTTGAGCACGAGAAGCAGAGTTTTTGTATTAATCTCTGTTAAATGGGATAAAATTTTGCTCATGTGACGTAGCTTAATGAATATCCTTAGATTAGATAATTGCCAGATGTAATGCATTTGTTTTAAAACTGGAGATAACAGAAGAAATAATAACGGGAAATGAGCCCATCCCCAAAATGAAACATCTTGTTCATTAAAAAAAAAAAAAAAAAATCTTGGTGTCACGCACTCATACATACATACTATTAGGATTTAATCACTCATTGTATATATTAAAAAAAAAAACTGAAAAAAAATTAATAATAATAATTTAAACACTTGAATATGGAGTTGTCCATGAGTGTTTTATTGAAACTCAGTAGCAATTACAAACAATACAATTGAGTTTCAATAAAACACCCATGGACAACTCTATATTCAAACATAATTCCCGCTGCTCCTTGTTATTACACACCCTTGTCTCTTTCTACCAGTCAAACCTAAACACGTACAAAAGGCCAAAAGAGTTTTGAAACTTCGAAAAGTTACTGTTAGCCCCACCAAACAAACATTATTTATTTGACACATATAATATAAAAACATCCCAATTCCCACCACCCAAGGACGAAAAAAAAAAAAAAAAAAAAACCTCACAATTCCCCATGCCTATTCAAATTCAAAATACCCCTTTGACACACAAACAAGATAAAACTCCTTGATTGAAACTCCAACTTTCCTTCTTCTCTCTTTCTCAATGTGACGGATTTCAATATATCTACCTAATCCCATTATCCAACAGCAACATTCCCACAGGTGGACAGCATTCAAATTCAAAATCCATCAAAGACTCAATCTTCTCTCTGAGTCTCAGATAGAGGGAGAGAGAGAAGCTTCAAGCTAGGCAATGGCAATGATGAGCGTATGCAAGAAATCCTCAATGCCAAGGCAATCCTCGTACAACTCCCTCTATGTCAACCCTCTCAATGACCAACTCAAACACAACCGTAGCTGCAGCGAAGGAGGTACCAGAACCCCAGACATCATATTCACTACTGACGACATTGACAACATTGACAAAGAGAACGATGAGCCCAACACTAACACTAACAGGAAGCACAAACAAAATGCAAATGGTTTTGCTTTCTCTTCTTCTATTTCTAATCATATCAACAAATCTTTATCTACCAACACCAGGGTCTTGGTGAACTTGAAGCCTTCTTCGCTTCAGTTTTGCATGCAAATGAATGAGCCCGACAAGGCCTTTTTCCCCTCTAAGGTTTGGGAACCCCCTGAGTCCGAGAATTCCAGTTCTTTGAATATTTGGGACTATTCCGATTCCGAAGCTGCTCCGGCTTCTTCTTGGTCTACACTGCCTAATAGGTTGCTTTTCTCTTCTCGATTCCTTTTTGGTGTTTTCATACAAACTTTTATTGATATAATATATGTATTTGTATTTGTGTTTGGTCAGGTCCTTGTTGTGTAGGCCATTGCCTCTGGATATCGGAAGGTGTACTTGTGTAATTGTGAAAGAAGAAGCTTCTCCAGAGGGACTTCATCGGGGTACTCTATACTCTCTTTATACCAATGTAAGATCCCTGTAGCTTGCAAAGCCTACATGTTATATTTTCTTTTTCTTCCGAACTATGATTTATTTATTTATTCTTTTAAATATACCACCTAGTATTTGGAATCATTGAATTTTTCTTTCTCTGTATTTGTAATTTTGCTTAGTACATGTATGCTTGACACGGTTGTATATCTGATTTTGGCAATGGTTGTTGCAAACTTGCAATGTTGTTGGAGGGGAAATCCCAATGGGAAACATTTTACTCATAAGAGTTTTTATCGGTGGTCATTTTACTCTCAAGTAGTTAAACAATTTGCTAGAAATTATTGCATAAAAACAATCTATGGGTTTCTGAGATGTTTATCAGCATTAATTTTATGGGCTATGGTCAATTCATGTCATTGCAGTCAACTAATTTTGAGAAATTTCAATTCAACATCTTTGGTGGCAGTTTCTGGTCATGGGAATCTGAATATTTGTTTTAGGATGGCAGAAATGAAAGCCTATCCGAATTCAATTGAAAATTAGGTTACTTTAGGTATTATGAGTCCGCCCATACAGATGTACATCTTTGATACTCTGGCACTAGGATAAATATGACTTTAAATCTTTCACTGATGTCTCCCTTCATTATTATGTTTGGTGGTTGAATCAGGATTTCTAAACTTATAATTCTAGGGGATACTTAGGCCTGTCATGTAGCCAAATATTTATGGAAATTCATTTTTACCACATCCTGTCATTTGAATTGAAAGTCCATGGTGGTCTTGGACTCTGGAATAATTTCTTTACTTTTGAAACTTTAGAAAGTAAATAAGAAATTTTATGATAATGAGAATTTAAATCTAATATAAGCAGTTGCTTTTTTGAATAATGAACAAAGTGAGAATGACTCCATTTGTAGAAGGAATGGTAGCCTTATGAATTGTTTTAACAGGAAGGTCAAATGCGGATAATCTTATTAGACTATAGGTTTTATGAAAAATATCGTACTTGCAAAGGTAATTATACTTTTCTATGTATTTTTTTTCCCGACCATTCTTTAAGTGGTGTTTTGAGTCCAATGTTGCGAGTTAACTACTGAATGTAATAATGAAGTGAGGATTCTAAACTAAAATTGGTTGGCTTTAGTGGTCATCAAGTTGGTTTGTGAGTAGCCCTTTGAGCCTGTGACAGTCTGTTATCAGTGGCTAACTGGCTAATGTTCAATACGCTAGTGTTTTTCAAATCAATGATTTAAATGGTGTGCAAGCTCTGGTGTGTTCTAACTTCTAACCACCATGGGGATGCTCAGACCTGTTTGTTAAATTGAGGTACTACTCAATTAACTAGACTTAGTGATGCAGGACTGGGGTAGGAAAATTGAACAAAGGAAACAGAAGATAAACAAGACAAATCCCATAAAATCCTCAAAACATTAAAGACCAAATTCAAAATTTAAAATTCAAAAATAAAATAAAATCTGAAATAATTTTGGTGCTTGCATCACTTAGTGTTCCCAATTTTTCAATAAGGAGCTTGATTGAGATATGTTTGTCCAACGCCAAGGCAACGTATGCTTCATTATAGTGGAAGTTGTAAAATTTATATTCAAGTGGCTAGGATCCGGACTTTCCAGTCTATTTAGGGCATTGGGGTTAATAGCTTCTGCAATCCCTCTCTAGTAAGTATTTGTGTCATGGTTCTTTTAGTTCATCACATAAATTCTTTTGCTTCATCTTTTCTTTGGAACTCCTAAGTAGCTTTGATTAGTTATGTTTGATTATTTAATTATCTATATTTGGAAGGTCTTTGGTTTTTCTTGTGGAGCAAGGTAAACTTCCATGAATGAATAAAGTTTTACTCATTTTTCGATTTCAGGAAGGTCAGGGACGACAGGATCGGAAACTAGCTGTTGCTCACCACAAGCGGTACAATGGAAAGTCTGAGTTTACAATAGCTCAGAATACAAAAGGAATAGTGCCTGATTCAGATGATAATTTTATTGGGGTTGTAACATCTAACCTCATTGGTTCTAAATATCATATTTGGAATCAGGTTCATTTTCTTAACTTAAAATGTGTATAATGAGTTATATTACCTTTGAACTTGTCAATTAAAAAAAAAACTGATATATGCGATGATCTTTATAATGAATTTTGGTTAGTAAACTTTACATTTTATGGCAGGGGAGACGCCTCAATTCCCAAACTATGCAATCTAAATCACTTCTGGCTGTTGTCAGGTAAGCAAAGTTGAGCTCTCCCTCTCTTTCACTTGCTTGCTTGCCCTCTGGTTACATGGTCTTTTTGTGCTTTTGCAGATTCATGCCTACAGTAGCCACATGTACAGGAAGTTATAGAAGCATGATGGCATACATACCCAAGCAACAATTTATGCAGTTAAAGAATGCAAACCAGGTGAGCTTAACAGTTCTAAAATATCTGAGCTCCTTACCAATTTATAATATGATCTGATATGAAAGGTACTTTTTAAGACAAAGTTGATGTTGAGTTAATGCTATCTTAGGACTTAATGAAATAGGATACTGTGATTCAAACTTCACCCAGGTACAACACATTTATGGACTGCCAAAGGACTGGGAGGGAAAAGTAGACCATGTTCATGAGCTATTCTCAAGAGTTCCGAATTACAGCAAAGTAAGTGCATAGAGAGTGTTTTCTGTCATTATAGCAGACTCAAATCTATTTTTTAATTGTTTATGTTGCTCCAGATTTCAAAGCAATATGAGCTAGATTACAGAGACAGAGGAAGGGCTGGACTTAGAATCCAAAGTTCTGTAAAAAATTTCCAACTGACTTTGGAGGTAATTAGAACTTCATTGACTCAAAGATCACACTGGCACAGACTTAAAGCATCTAAATTTAACACTTATTTTGTAGACAAAATTTATCAATATCTGTAGACAGTTGGAACTTGCAACATTGGAATTGAGGCGCTTTTAAGTGTGTTTGGTTTTACAAAAAGGGGTTCCTAAATGAGTGTTGCAGAAACATATTACTTTGGGATACTTACTAGTATATGGTTTAACATAGGAGAATGGAAAACAGTCAATTTTGCAGCTTGGAAGGGTGGGGAAATCAAAGTATGTAATGGATTACAGGTAATAATGCAAGAACCTTTTTACAATTACTTGTATTGATTTTATTGAAAGTAAGGTTTTCCACATTTATATCTAGGAGTAAATAATTGATAGTTATATCCATTGAAATGAAAAAAATGAGAAATTTAACCCTAAACATTGAACCTTAATTTCTTGTGCAGATATCCTTTGACAGGTTTCCAAGCATTTTGCATATGTTTGGCTTCTATTGATACAAAGCTCTGTTGCATTGTGTAATAAATTTCTCCTGCCCCTTTTTACTTGTACTTCTCTCTAGCCAAAGGACCAAAAAAAAAAAAAATAGAAGCTTTTTTGTGATGAATGATGGGCTGGAAAAATATTAGTGAGGAATTGTTGTTAGAGACTGGTGTTTGGGTTCATTATTTCGTCAAGGAAAATGAAGATTAAAAGCATCACCTATGGGCTATATTAAACCTTCACAATTCAATATCCACGTACATTCTAAATGAAATTTATGTTTACGAGCATTATCTTCTTTTGCGCACATGTATCAAGAATATTTCCTGGTAGCTACTTCGATGGTTAAAAAAAAGACAAAAGGGAAGATAGTTGTCAAAGTTTCCATTGATTTCGCCATTGCATGTGTTCTATTAATTACTTAGAGCATCCACAGCAGTGGAGTTAAAAATTTAGCTTTTTAGTTCCATCAAAAGTTACTTTATCTATTTTACTTACATACATGCTGCAGCAGTGGATCTATTTTAGTTTTTAATACAATAAAATAATATAAACATCACAATAAAATAATATACCTATTACAATAAAATAATATATCCTATTACAATCACAACCACCTTTAACTGCCATTGCCACTGCCACTGCCATTGTCGTCGCTGCCGCCATCGTCGACGACTCTTTTTCCACCGCAGTCACCGCCGTCGCATGATAGCAAATAATCGTCTAGTGTTAACAAGTGATTTTTTTTAACCCCAAATTATACTCGTACATTGTTTTTTTACTAAAACAATTTCTCAATTGTCATGATAGCCTATTATTATCTCAATTGTCCGGAAGCAACCTTGAAACAATGTGAACTACGAAATGAAGGAACTTTATAAGAAAACATATAAAATAAAATACATATTATAACAAGAACAATGTAGTCCATAGATTTGCTCACATACATAACTCAAACCAAATTACAATAAAACTCACACACTTGCACAAGTTCCTATGACTCATAATTCTCAACATACAAAAAAGAAAGTTGCTACGACTCGCCTTGCAATTGCCATAAATGTTCAATAAGGTCTGACTGGAGTTGAAAATGAATTTCTCAGTTTCTAATGCGTCCATGCCTCTCAATGTATGACAAAAATTCATCACTTTATTCACGTAACATTTGTAGATGAAGATTATCCACTCCATCATTTTGTTCATAATCCTAATCTACCACTTCATTATCATCCCGCTCATCTTCAACAATCATATTATGGAGAATTATGCATGCTTTCATGATCTTTTTGAGTGTTTCAAGATGAAAAAATCGTGCAGGTCCACGGATAATTGCGAAACGTGCTTGAAGCACTCCAAATGCATGCTTAACATCCTTCCTATACACCTCTTGGATTGCTGCAAATAATTTATACTTCTGTCCTTGTGAAGCTGGGATTGTTTTCACAAATGTTGCCCACTTTAGATATATACTATCAGCAAGGTAATATCTCATAGTGTAGTCATGACCATTAATTGAGTAATGTATTGTAGGAGCACGTCCTTCAGCAAGTTCATTAAATACATGAGATCACTCTAATACATTAATATCATTATCTGATCCAGGTAATCCAAAAAATGCATGCCATATCCAAAGATCATATGATGCTATTGCCTCCAAAATAATAGTAGGCTCACGGATATGACCACAATATTGACATTTCCATGTAGATGGACAATTTTTCCACTTCCAATGCATGCAATCAATTGAACCTAACATATCTGGAAAACCTGGATGTTCGCCATGAGCTAACAGTCTAGCAATGTCTTCATTGTTTGGCTTTCTCAAGTATTCTTCAGAGAAAACATCAATTACCGCAGTAACAAATTTTTTAAAACTTTTTAATGCAGTAGTTTCTCTAATCCGCACATATTCATCTATCAAATCACTCGATACTCCATACGCAAGCATTCTAAGTGCAGCAGTTACCTTTTGTAATGAAGATAAACCAAGTTTGTTGGTACTATTTCTTTTTTGGACAAAATAAGAGTCATGAGCTTCAACTTGAGATTGAATACGAAGAAAAAGAGAACGCTTCATCCGAAATCTCCTACGAAATAAAGCGGGTGGATATATTGGTGTGGGAGCAAAATAATCAAGAAAAAGCCTCTCATGGCCTACCAAATGATTACGTTGGATAGAACGACGACAACGCTTAGGTTGTGATGCTTCCATAACAAGTTCTTTGATTATCTCATCTTCATTTGAGTCAACAAGAAGGAACTTGCGAAACAAAAAGTGATTCATGGATGCAACCTTCAAGACAATTGGAAATCAATTATTACTATAAATGCAAGATTAAAATTAAGTGACATAAACCACAACAAAATGAATATAACTAATTCACGCACAAATCACAACACAAACACATACATCTAAAAAAAAAAAAAAAAACTTGGAACTACTATGAATGCTCATTGTTCATAGATTTATTCTAAGACCTGTCATCTCAAAACCAAGCATATGATACTAGGAATGTTCAATGAATAGAAATAATTGGATGAAAGACACTCATAGTGGCTGTAACAGCAAGATATATAATAGCAAAATATATAATAGGCACTCATAGTGGTTGTAATACTCATAGTTGATCAAATAATAGTTTCATTGGATCAAAGAATTATATCAATGCCTATCACAAGATCAAATGGAACTTAACAAAAGATAAAAAAGATTGCACTTCAAAGTCTTTGTTAGATTGCACTTCAAGTCACAACACAAATACATACATATAGTTTAAGATAATTCATCAAGTGACATAAGCCATTACAAAATACATAAACCACTACAAAATACATAAAAGTCTAAACTACATCCAAAATACAATTAAACCCATTAATTACGTGATCTTCGTTTTGCCATGATTTCCTCTTGAAGTTGTTCATAAAAAGCTTTTTGTGTTCCGGTTAAGCCACTTGTATCTATCATCATGATTCTCTCTTCCTCTAACCTTTCTTCCCACTCACATTTTTTTTTCTCTCAATCATCATTCTTTCCTTCTCAATCTTAAGTTTTTCTTCCCTACTTTCCTTTTCAATCGCAAATTTTTCCCTCTCAAAAGACATTTTTTCCTCTTCTAACTGAGTTACATCCTCAATCAATTTCAATTTTTTGTTCAAATATTCCCCTACATCTTTTCCGGTGGCTTTGTTCTTTCGGATGGCCTTTTCGGCCTTCCTACCAATAGGTCTCTCAAAATTAGAAGTGTCACCAAGTCCAGACCCACAATCCCCTTCACTAATAGATATTGCCTCTGAAGTTGGAGGCACGGATGATCTCGATCTAGCATTGTTAAGATCGGCAAACTTTGGTTGGTCCTTTAACATGAGCCAACAATGGTCAAGAAGAAAGGGTTTCTTGTGCTTCTCTAAATACAAAGCCTTCGCATTGATAATCTAAAAAAAATATAAACAAATATAACATGATTAATATCTTCAAACTATTGGTGAATGGACAATTTAACACTAGTGTAATATAATTTATACCTTATCTTCTTCGGTTATACCACTTTGATGAAGTGCGTTAATTTGAGCCATACACCCAGCAAACTTATTTTTCTTTTCACTAATCGTAGCCCAATGACTTAGCAAGGAGATAACAGTACGTGTGGTATAGGATGTATTGTACTGCATAAAATATTCCCAAACTTTTTGACGAAAGGTATTTTGTATTTGTTCATTACTGTTTATGGCATCAACACTAGTATTGAGCCACGCTACCACTAAGAGTTTATCTTCCTCTATAGTAAAGTTAGAGCCCTGTTTTCCTTTTGTAGAAGACGCATTTTCAACTTATGATGGTGGAGGTGGAGAATCAGAAACTAACACAGGAGTATTTTGAGACGTTCCCAAAAATTATGAGTCAATTTCTATATCTCCGTTCATGATACCCGTGATAAATGTTAGGTCTCTACGTAACTCTATGTCCCTACGTGACTCCATAAAATTAGAAAATATATATATAAACTTCCCTGCACATGGAAAATTTTCAAACTAACATTTATATCAACACAACAAATTACAGAGATAAATTACACAACAAACTTACATTTATATTGCAGAGACATTTATATTACATTTATAGATAAAGTACAAATTACAGAGACTACACAACAAATTACAGTGACCCAATACATTCATGTGGTTTTGTGCAACACAGGAATGTGGTTTTGTGCAACACAACAATTTACAGAGACCACCTAAACGTAACTCTGTGGTTTTGTGCAACACAACAAATTACAGTGACAACAAAACATATAAACTTTCCTGCACAAATTACAGAGACCACAGAATCCAGACAACAAATTCCTACAAACAGAAAATTCCCAATACAGAGACCACATAATCCACACAACAAATTCCTGCAAACAGAAAATTCCCAAAACATTCCTCTATTCAGATGTTATACCTAGCAAAAACAGCAAAAAAATAACACCATTTGCCCAAATCAACATAGCAACTACACCAATTTTTACCACAAAATCACACTAAACCCAGAAAAATTAAGCCATGAAAAAATTCACTACAAAAGAAAAGAGAGAGCACTGACCTGAAGTGGATCGGCTGGGACAGCGACGGCGACAGCGTGGGCTGGGCTGGGACGGCAATGGTGTGGAAAGCTTGATGAGTGATTGATGAGTGAGATGAGAGCTTGATGAGTGAGAGAGATGAGAGCTTGTGATGGCGTAGGCTGGGCTGGGACGGCGACGAATAGCGTGGGCTGGGACGGCGACGATGATGAGTGCCTGATGGAGTGAGAGAAATGAGTGAGGGAGTTGAAAGCTAGCCACGGCGTGGGCTGGGCTGGGTTGGGACGGCGACGGATGGCATGGGCTGGGGCTAGGACGGCAACGGTGATGAGTGCTTGATGGAGTGAGAGAGATGAGTGAGGGAGATGAGAGCTTGCGACGGCATGGGCTAGGCTGGGCTGGGATGGCGACGGACGGTGTGGACTGGGGCTGGGACGGTGACGGTGATGAGTGCTTGATGGAGTGAGAGAGATGAGTGAGGGAGATGAGTGTTTAATGATTGAGGGAGATGAGTGATCTGAGTGCACGGTGAAGAAACGGAATAAAAGAATGAAAAAAAATAAGATAAGTTTTATTATTTTATTCGGTAGTGGGATTAATTTTTTTTTTTTTTTTTTTTTTTTAGATGAGTGCTACAGTGCACATCTATAGATAGATGTGCACTGTAGCAAATAAGCTAAATTTTATACATTTGGCTCTACTGCTGCAAGCCCTTTTTGCTATATTGGTGGAGCTAAAATAGCATCATAGCTTTTTAGCTCCACTGCTACAAATGCTCTTATATACCATGAAACACACATTTTAACGCACTTATATTTATTGATCTCCTCAGCAAAAGAAAGGGGAAAATATTACATATAGTATGCTCCACGCCACATGACAAACCTGACACATCTAAGAAAACAATATCTTTGTTTGGTGATGTTGCATTACTGTTCTACTATGGTTAGTCGACATGAACTAGCATAGTCGATTGATTGGTGAAATGGTGACTGCCTTGGATTAGGGTTGGGTCAATTGGGTTGTGGGTTGTGTCAACTTGTATTTTTCAAGTGATTTTTTCTTTTAGAACAAAACTTATATTTGCAACTTGGTAAGTTATGTAGCAAATAATTTTGTGTGAAATGTATTACTTTGAATTTAACACCTATCAAGAAAGACTATGCTTAACAAATTAATACATGCTCAATAATAATAAAATTATACAAATTTCAACATTGCTAACTAAAAACAAAATAGCATCAACACAAAGGAATCTAGTCTACCTTTGAAAGTCTAATTAAAACTGTAAGGTTAAAATATTATCAACTATCTTATTAGCTTTATTTCGTGCCAAATTTGCTTGTATTTTAGCAATTAGTAACCCTGTATTTAGGTGGAAATCATGTAAGGGTATTGTGTGAGAGTTTGAAGAAATGCTCAAGATTGTGCAAAGAAGCAAGGACTCGCGACTGGATCTCGCGGGGGGGTTGTGGCTTGCAAGCCGCCAGAAGTTGCACACGTGCCAGGCATGCCAGAAGTTGAAGCGTCATGCCAGCTGTTGTACTATAGGACAAAAGTCCCAGGTTGGCCATGCCGTTAGCTCATGACTTGAACTCGCGACTTAGTTCAGTCACGAGGCCAAGTCGCCAGACCACCCTGTTTGGAAAAAACTGATTCTTCGCATTCCTTTCTCACCCCACTATATATAGACCTTTATACCCACGGAATATAGAGAGCTTCTAGAGAGAATTTTGAGAGAGAAACCCTAAAGATAAACAAGATTGACTCATCTACAATCTTCACATAGAGACTCTTCAAATTCCTCTACTCTCTTCATCTTCATTGTTACATCTTTGAGAGGCACATTACCAAAACCTTTTCTCACCATACCCATATCTGTGAGAAGACAATTTGGTGTTTGGGAAGCAATTAAGAAGAGACCAATTTCATATTGGTTGATGTTATGGTCAAGTAGCAGAATCTGGTAAGCTAAAGAAGAAGTAGGTTTGGTGTAACCTTGTTGGTAGGAGTTTGGAGAGCTTAAGTACATTGGGTAGATTAGTCTTGAAGGGTCTTCTGCTGTTCATGTATCCCAACTACATTCTTTAGTGGATTATTTACCGTTTGGAGGGCGGCGAAGAGGTTTTACGCCGAAGGCTTCGGTTTCCTCTTCGATAACACATCATTGTGTTGTCCTTGTATTTGCATCTCTATTCCCTTAATCTTTGCTATTTAATTTCTACTGTGGATGTGATTTTATTTGATTTAAATTGTTCATCAATTCTATATTAAGTTTATGTTCATATTCCGCACATTAATTGTTTGATATTAAGCTTGAGTTGGTAATTTGTAAATTGGGGATTTAAACGTTCAAGGTGTTTTATACACTAATTGAACTTTCAATTGGTATCAGACTGGGTTCACTTATATTGGTTTCATTACCTTAGTGTGATCCTTGACCCCAAATTGAGATGGACCAGTCTTAATCTTTAAATGCTCCACCATATTTTGATGGTAGCAACTATGCCTTTATGAAGGTGAGGATGAGAGCATTTTTGTGTTCTATAGATGAGGCTATTTGGGATGCTGTTGAAATAGGTTGGACAAAGCCAGAGGCAGCCAAATCCACATGGGATAAGGCAACCCTCGCGGCTTCAAATGTTAATAGCAAAGCACTTAATGCAATTTTTTGTGGTACGTCCCTAGATGAGTTCCATCAGATTTCTCATATCACTGTTGCCAAGGAAGCAAGGTAGATTTTGGAGACCACTTATGAGGGTACAAAGAAAGTTAAGGACACAAAACTATAGATGTTGACTACCCGGTTTAAAGGAGTTCAGGATGAGCAAGGATGAGTCCTTTGATTCTTTCTATAGTAAGCTAAATGAAGTGGTCATCGGCAAGTTTAACTTGGGAGAGAAAATGGAGGACTCAAAAGTTGTATGAAAAATTCTTCTTTCATTGCTAGAGAGCTTCTGTGCAAAGGTGACTGCAATTGAGGAGAGCAAGGACCTTGATGAAATCAAAGTCTAAGAGTTGATTGGTTCTCTCCAAACGTATGAGCTTTCATTACCAAATCAAAGAAAAAGTAAATCACTGGCTCTTAAGACGATAAATGAAAGGGTATAAGCTCATGGTTCATAAGATGAGGATGTAGTCGAAAAGGATGTTGTCTACCTTGCAAAGAATTTATGCAAATTTCTAAAGTTCAAGAACAGTGAGAAATTTGGTGATAAAGGGATTCCGAAAAGAAGAAGAAGGACTTCAAAAAGAGATAAGGGAAGGAATCCCAATCTACTCAAGGAGTCACTTGTTTTGAATGTAATGGACATGGTCATTTCAAAAAGGAATGTCCTAATTACCTGAGATCGAAGGGCAAGGCGTATGCCACCACTCTCAGTAACTCAGATTCCTCCACCTATGATTTAGAGGAAAGTTGTGATGAATAAGGGAATTTCTTAGCATTCATGACTGTTGCTCATGTTAAGTCTTCAAAGGACTTGATTTTGCTTGTGGAAGAACTTGGGGAGCATAGTGATGAGGAATCCATAGGAATTGTAGAAGAGTCAGATGCTGAAGAAGATGAAGATACAGATGGTCTTCAAGAGAACTACAATTCACTCCTTGAGAAGTCAGGAGAATATGCAAGGGTGGCTAAGACAACTATGAAAAAGATGAAGAAAGCTGAGGAGGACTATAGAAGTCTCCCAGTGAGATATAAGGAGGCCAAGTGTGAGATAGAGACGCTAAATGGCGAGCTAACTGAAGCTTACACCAAGGTGAAATTCCTTGAGCTTGAGGTGGTTCAAGCTAATGCCAAGGTAGAGCGTCTCCACAAAGAAGTTTGATGATGTCCTTTCCTCTCAAAAGACCTTCGACAAACCGGATTAGGATACACAAGAGAAAGTAGTTCAACTGTAAACATCTCCAAAGAAGTGAAGTTTGTAAAGGCCAAAGAGCTAGTTGTAGTTGCCCCTACTATTGAAAAGGCAAATGTTGAGAAGAAGAAGAATGTGACTGAACAACGGGTGTTGAACAAGCCCCATAATCAATCCGTGGTCAGGTTTGAAGCCAGAGCAAAATCTCTTCCACGATCGCAAAGAGGTCTTAGAATGAACCATGTGTGTCATCACTGCGGACTTCAAGGGCACACTTGACCCAATTGTCATAAGCTGAGAGCATTGAGGAATGCAAGTGATCAAAGGTCAAGAAGACCAAGGAATTACAAGAGGACTTAGGCTGTTGAGCCATCAAGAGATCGAAATGGTGATCCCGGAATGATGGATGTGATGAAGATGATTGGTATATTCACCAACTGCTTAGAAAGCTTTACTAGAATGTTTGAAAGTATAACTCTCATACCCAATCCTATAAGGATATCACCCCAAACGCACGTGACGTGTGGGTGATGAAGGGTACTCATGTATAAGCATTACAATATGTCCATGCATTAATATTTCCTATGTTGTGTGACTCTTGGTTTGTTTATTGAATATGAGAATTGATAATTGTTTGTTTGTTTTTGCTTTCATTCATTTAAAATGTTTTTTACATTGTTGCTTTTGATCAATCTTTTCTTTCTTGTGTGTTAAAAAATCCAAAAACCACATAAAAAGTAGAAAATCCAAAAATTTGATCAACATTATTGAGTTTTGTCTCAAAATATGTTTTACCTTATACCTTTGTGCAAATAGCTTTGTGCATCTACGAGCATAGCTTGTTTCCTATGTACTCATATCATTGTGGGAGAAATCTTGAAATCTATGTAACTATTGTAAATAGATCTTCAACCTTGTCATGAATGATTAGTGAATGGTTTCGTTGATCTTGAGACATGCATAGACTTGCGTCTATATATCTTCCCACTCTTTATTTTATTGTTTTTGCTAAAAGAGCTCACCAAATGTAAATCTCCAAATGCAAAGAGATATTGAGCTGCAAAAGCCTGTCGCACATACTAGTATTTGACTAGGAAAAGGGGAAAGCGACCAAAAATTGAAATTGTATGATGCCTAAAAAGCCAAAGGCTAACTCATCAAAGTGAAATATCCAAAATTTCAGGCATCGATCTCACAATGAGATGTGTTGATTCAAAAAGATCAAATGATATGTCAAACATGGAGCCAAATAAAAAGCTTCAAAGATATTGTACTTAAGTCTATGTGGGAGGTCATATATACATATTTCTATAATTGAGATGGGTCACATTATCTAGTGCTAGTTGTGTATGTCTTGATTGAATTGATTATTGAAGCTTCACATTAGACTGAGGACTATCTCATTTTTGATATCCACACACAACACACATGTCTATGTTCAATGCATGCTATATTCATTTGTGTGATTGTACTTGTTTAAATGTGTTTTCACATGCTCAATCTTTGTTGATCAATCATAAAAAGATTTTTAAGTGTTTTAGTTGTTTTTGGAAAGTATTTTGTTTTTATAAAAATTGTCAAAAATTCAAAAACTTTGTTGCCCCGTTCTGGTGACTCAGTCGCGGGTAGAACTAGTCGCATGCCCCAATCATGAGTCCATACAAAGATTTTTCGTGACTCACTGGCGACTCATTGGCCGGTAAATGCTTCATTCGCGAAAAAGACTTAGAATATTTTTCAAAAATCTGGATTCTCATGCTTTTCGCGGCTTAGGTTGGTGACTTATTCTCGGGTGGAAGGTCCAGACGCGAGGGGTACACAGAGATTTCCATGGCTCAGTTCACGACTCTCTCGCGAGTGGAACTTCTAGTCACAAAAAACACTTAGAAATTTTTTTCAAAAGTTTTCTTTCAAGTGTTCTGGCGACTAGACCTGGTGACTTTCTCGTGACTTGCCTCAGTCACGAAAATCGCATGTTTTGAATTGGTCAGTTTTTAAAACTTTTCAGTTTTCCCTCGCACGTTTCTGACTGTTCATTACCTTCCTTACCTGAAACACTCTCAAACTCACCGTATTACTCTTGAAAAACCTCCATTTTTTACATCATTTCAACTCAAAATCTTCAAGAAAATGGTATGGGTTTTCTCTTTCTCTCTTCATACTTCATGTTCTGAGTTTTGATTACTTGAATCTATGAGTTTTTGGTTTGATTTGGAATATTTGTTGTTTCGATGATGGGTTGGATGTATGTTTGTTGTGTTTGGATTTTTAGGTATTGTTGATTAGGCTTTTAGGACTCTATTCTGTTGCTCTCTTGGTTGATATTGACGGAGTGTGTCTATTAATCTTTTTTGGAGTTTGAATATTCATACCCATTTTGTTATGATTGTTTTTGGTTTAAATGTAATGCACTTGTGTGTATTTTTGGTTGATTCAAAATGGTTGTGTTTAGTTGGTTGGGCTATTTGTTTAAACTGTTTATGGTTATCATATGTGTCACTTCTGTCTTGTGGATATTGTCTGCTCTGTGTTGGTTTGAACACTTCATACTCTTTATGACATTTCTCAGAGTCATATGCCCCCTTTTGGTTGAGTGTGTTTTACACTGCTTGTGGGGTACTTTTGGCTCTTTATAAGTGCTTATTGCATGGTCTAGTATATGTTTGGTTCTATCCACTAGAGCTTTCATGTTTATGGTGTTGATCATTGATATCACTATGTGTTATGCATCAGCATGAGTTATCTCTTTCAATGACTTTTTTTAAGCTAAATATGGTCTTAGTGTTGGCCTGATCTTCTATTCTTCTCTATACCACTAACCTGTTACTAATGGTTGTGTTCATCTATTATGCTTTGTTATTGTGGCCTTTTCTACTTGTTTACAGATGGCGCCATCTCCTACAAAGAAGAAGACTCCTGCTAAGAAAGCTGACAAATGATTGAAAATGGACCATAATCTGTTTAAGTCTGTTCAACACTTTGAGAGATATAGAGATTCTTTCTTGAGGGGAACCATTGTTCAGGAAAGGTTTGTTGACTTAGGGGATTTGGAGGACGCCTTCATTCCATGTTGTTTTGAGGGCAAAGGATGGGATAAATTGTTAAGTGACCTTCCTGCTGTTTGTGAGCCTTTAATCAGGGAATTTTATGCAAATGCTATGATAAGGGAGGATGAGTTAAGTTGTTGGGTTAGAAGAAAGGAATTCACTATAGATGCCCATGACATAGAAGAGGTGCTAGGACTTGAAGGTTTAGAGGACTATAACCTCACCAACTACAAGGACAAGATGCTATTTATAGAAACTGTCCAAAATCGCATTGGTGGACAAAGAGAGGGGAGATGCCTCATCACTATAGCATTTCCAGCTGACATGAGGTGTCTAACTAGCATCATGATGTTCAACTTGTATCCAGTGAGGAAGTTGACTGCAATCAACAATGCCAGAGCTATCTTCCTCATGGAACTCAAGGAGAAAACCTTCATTGACATCAGCTCCCACATCTTTGACACTATTGTGGATAAGACTAGAACCACCTCTAGGCCCAAGCTGATTTTTCCTAGCCTTCTTATGAGGCTTTTCAAAGCAAAAGGTTTTAAAATCCCTTAAGATATCAGCCCCATGCCTACACCTTCAGCCATCAATAAGCTAACCATCATCAGGATACAATTCCATCTTCCAGGTGATGAAGAGGAAGGTGACCAAGGTGAAGGTGACCAAATGGAGACTGAGACAGTGACTGCAGGACAAACTTCAACACCTAGAAGCCGAGGCAAGAGGAGCAGAGCTTCAACCTCATCAGAGTACCTCCCGATGCATTCTAGATCATCCTAGAGAGGATTGATGGACTCAGAGAGGTCCAGAATGAGCATACTGATAGGATGGCAGCAATTCAAGATCAGCTCAACAGACTTTCAGCCAAGTTTAATAGCCTCAACACCCAGCAGTGACCCTTCGGCCATTTTGGTCAAAAAAGGGGAGAATTTTTAAGGGGCAGCTCTTGAGGGGGAGTACGCCATAAACAGTGTTTTCAGTTTATGTTTTAGTTTTATTTTATGTTTCTTATGGTATTATGTTTATGGGTTTAATACACTGTGGTTAAGTTTGGTTTAAAGGTTTAAACTCATGGATTTGTTTGGCTGTGATATTATTAATATTTATGTTTAATATTTTGCTTAATATTAGCAAATGCTATTTCAATATTTTATGGAACTTGTTTATGGTACAGTTTATACCCATGTTGCTTTTGTTAGCTTTTAGGGTTTGTTTCCATGTGTTTTGTAGGCTGTTATGGTTTGTACCATGCTTATGCAGCCTTTATGTTTTGTTGCCTAGTACTTTTCGCTAAATGTTATGCTTTTTCTTTAAGTACTCTCACTTTTGTGGCCTAGTAGGATCTTGTTCCTAGATGCATATACTTTCTATATTGTGCATTGGTTGAGTGTTGGACATGCAAGTTATTTGCATTGAGCTTGTTAGCTTGTATGTCCGGAGGTTCATTCCAAGTGTGAATGAGCATTCTAGTCACTATTTTATAGTGATTGCGTGTATTCTCTAGCAATGGTTTATTACTTTATTCCATTTTGCTTGATCGCATTGTGCTTGCCTCATATGCATTACAAGTTTTTCTACATACAATGATCATATTGTGTTATTGTGTTTCAGGAGATTCTTGTTCATATGATTAAAGAGCTACACAGATTCTAGAGTTTGGTGTGAGTGAGTTTTGTTCAACTATTCTCAAGTCACATGTTAAGTCTAGAGTTTGTTTTAGGGTTTTGTCATGGAATAGCCAAAGGGGGAGATTGTAAGGTTGAAATTTTATCAACCATTTTGTTGGCTTTATTCCGCGCCAAATTTGTTTGTATTTTAGCAATTAATAACCTTGTATTTAGGTGGGAGTCATGTAAGGGTAGTGTGTGAGAAAATGTGAAGAAATGCTCAAGATTGTGTAAAAAAGTAGGGACTCGTGACTGGATCTCGCGGGTGACTCGCGGCTTGCATGCTGTCAGAAGTTGCACACGTGCTAAGCATGCCAGAAGTTGAAGCGTCATGCCAACTGTTGCACTACAGGACAAAAGTTCCAGGTTGGCCAGGCCATTAGCTCACGACTTAAACTCACGACTCAGTCCAGTCGCGAGGCCAAGTCACTAGACCACCCTGTTTGGGAAAAACTGACTCTTCGCATTCCTTTCTCACCCCACTATATATAGACCCTTATACCCACGAAATATAGAGAGCTTCCAAAGAGAATTTTGAGAGAGAAACCCTAGAGAAAAATAAAATTGACTCATTTGAAAGGCCACAAATTGAATGACCCCTTGTGATAGAAATTAATTAATTAATTAACTAAGTTATTAATTAATCTTTAACATGCAAACGCATGGTAGCACAAACAAATCACTAACAAACTAAATATGCAGCGACAAATAAATAACAAGGTGATTTGTTTATGAATGGGGAAAACCTAACGGCAAAAACCCCACCGGGTGATTTTCAGGTCACCACTCCCGAAACTCCACTATTATTACAACAAGCGGTTACAAGTAAAGAAATCCAAGTACCTTACTAACCTACAGTTGAACCATTTCCCTAATACCCAATTGGACATGTTCTATAGTGACAGTTCCCCTTTCAGATGCACGACTCCCAATACGTGATTAACCAATTGCGCAGATCCCTGTACACGACTTCAATCACCAACTAAGAAGGTTGTTGGTTGCAAAGTTCTTCAGTTCATCCACACGATGAAGATCAAGAAGATGCTTGGTCACAAAACCCTACGGTGCACGTACATAGTAACTTCTTCAAGAGAAAAAGATGAACTAGGGCAAGAACTTCGTCTCCAATCACAACTTGCTTGAATAGAGTTTGCTCAAAGCTTGTGTAACTTGTGAACACTTTGATAGCCCTTAAACTGATCCTTTTATATATCCAGGGTTAGGAGAAAAGAAAGCCCAAAGACACATTCACGGATCCCAAGAAAATCATATTGGAATTCTGACAATCTTAAATCTCGATAGATAGAAGATGTCGAGCATGTGTCAAGCACACCGAATGAAGAACAGCTTCCTTAAGCTCAATAGATACAGCTGTCGAGCCAGCTGTCAAGCTTTAATGATTTTGCACTTTGAACTTGTTTTCTTGAACAGACTTGAAAGCTTCAATACTTGATCTTGAAACAAGGTTTCTTGAAGTATTTAAAACATCCTAAATCTACCCAAATACAAGTAAAATGCGTTAAGGATAAGCCAATTACATAAAATCATGACATATGTTTTTAACATATAAAACACATATGTCCTAACAATCTCCCCCTTAGGCAATCCGTGACAAAACCACAAGAAACAAATGAACATATGAGAGAAGTCATAAATCACTCAACTCATATTCACTTGTTGAATATAATAAAATCTATCCTAACACAAACTCTTGAAAAACTTTGCAAGAAGAGAGTTTATGACAAGTAGACTTTGACAACCTGTATTTCTAAAATACTTTAAACAAAACTCATCAAGGTATCTTTGTGTGAAACAGAAATAATATATTGCATACAAATATAAGAAACATATGTATAAAATGAGAAAAGAAACAACATATGAAGGGGTAGGTGAAAGAAAAACATACAATAATATAAAGAAGGAGATAAGTACAATGTATATCTATAAATGGTCACAAGACCTCATGTACAAGAGTAATGTGTCTAAAAAGAAAGAAAAGAAAAAATACATACTATCCTCACTACATCCCTCAAAAAGTATCAACACTCCCCCTGACAAAATGGTCCTATACCAACTCTCCCTCTAAGATGGACTACTCTCATACCAAAACTACTCCCCCTTGTTGTCACGAATGACAAAGGGTAAGAGTGTCAAGTAGACATCTCATCGGCAGAACTAGCATCTCCATCAGCATCATCGTCATCACAATCATCATCATTCTCATCCTCAGAAGCAGAACCCATGGGAGAAGGTGGTGAAGGAGTAGCGTTAGGAGCAAAACCACCCATGGATGCCTGTCGTCATGCAATAAGACCGACATGAACATTCACTTGATACAACTCCGTAGAGAGTGTATTCGAGGCGAGCATCCATGCGTTGCAGCTGCGCCATGATATCTCCTAAAGACACATCGCCCGAAGAAGAAGGAGGAGTCGATGTGGATAGAGCAGAATGGGAGGAAGGAGCTGCTGAATCCGACTACCACGACCGAAGCTGGTCCTTGCTATGTTTAACGGTAGCGTAATTTATGGCACACATGATGGTAAAATGGTCGGAAGAGGGAAAAGGAATGGAAAAATGGCATAGAATCCTCATGATAGCGGAAGGAAAGATGAGCTTATCACAGGACGCCGAATCTAGATAACCATCTATAATAGACAAAATGAAATAAGAAGGGAAGTCTATGGTAAGATGCTCAAGAAGAGACAACAAAAATAGAGCACGAGGCTCTGTGATGGAGTTATAGTGAGAGAGGGGATGCAAAACAAAAGTCATCACCATGTTCATGAATCTAGGACCTTTAGCAAAAGGTCAACATAGTGTAAACAGACGCTCACCCCAAGAAGAAGGGCGCTCACAGAAAGCAAACATGAGCTTATCCCTAGACACAGTCCTTAGTCACTCACAACTAGGATAGTCATGAAACTCTATCCTAGGGACCCAAAGCACATCCACAACCAACTGTGGTGTGATAGGAATGTGCGTACCTCGAACACGAGTGAAGAAAAGAGGTACTGACCGATCAATCTCGTGCATGTTGGAGTAAATCTCCTAGATAAGCACTAGAGGACAGGTGACCGAGACGTCACACATGACTCCCATCCCTTACTGTGAATGACAGAGGAAAGGTCGATGTCAGCAAAATCCGTCAAGATGACTTGGCGTTCCGAATGAATGCCTCATCTAGAAAATTTCTCCAAAAATGCCTTAAAAGTATCATCATCATGGAACCAGATATGAAATAAAGTAGGATCAGACAACGAAGAAGCACCGGAACGAAGAGGGTTCTGGGCTGGAGTGGATTTACGCTTAGGTGCCATAGACATAACTAACGTAAACTAACAGAGAGAGAGAGAAAGAATGACAATCAGAAAAGTCCCAAACAGTTTCAAATATATCAAATATATTGAAAAGAAATACGTATGCATGGGAAATGCATGAACATGTGACATGCAAAGGAAATTGCATCGTGGGCTCAGTCCAATCCAAATGTATCAGCACACAAACATATAGCACACATCTAAATGCATGGCAATACCATTATAATGCTAATGTGATGCAATGTATGAGGTTTTAAACACATTTAAGTGAAAACCCAACCCAAAATTTCAATGAAATCTCATCAATTTTGAAAACCCCAAAAATTTTCAAAAACCCCAAATCCTAGATTTCAAAACATGAAATGCATGAATGAGAAAGGATAAGAAGCTTACCAAGTGAAGAAAAACTTGAAAAACCTTGTAAAATCCTTGGACCAGATTATTTAAGTGTGAACAAAAGCAAAAAGGACATTAACAGAGGACAATCTTGCATTGGAAACTGGGTACATAGCACTCAGGAAGCATCTCTTGAGAATGCTTTGGCTGGCACTTCTTGAACACGAAGGAGTGCCCTCTTTGAGGTCTAAGTGTTTGAGCAAAGCCTGTATTGGGGTTTTGGGGGGCACTGTTTGATAAGTTAAAGCTGTTGGTAGTAGCATTGTAGTGGGCGTGTGAGTGTGAGACAAAGAGAAGATGGAGCTGGAATTAACATGGGTTGGTTTTGGTTGGTTTTGATTGTGTTCTCAGGGGATTGTTTTGGGGCGTCAACGAAAATCAGTTATGTAATAACTCCATTTTGAATTGGTAGAAGCAACGTTTTGTTATATTTTGTACTTTCGTTGTTTTGTTTTTACTGTACTTTTTTTTTTTTTTTTTTTTTTTTTTTTTTTTTTTTTTTGGGCCTTTGGGTTTTTACAACGTGGAGGCTGAAATATACAGTATCATTCTCATTCTCTGTTTATTTTGTTTTGCTTATTTGTAATGTAAATTCTTAAAAATTTAATATTTTTAAGTGCAATTTAATTTTTAAATAAAATAATAATAGAAATAAACTAATTCAGTATAATCCGGTCCTATTTAATCTATTTCGATTTAATTTGGTTCACTTCAATCAATAATGTCTCTTTTGGTCCATTCCGTTCAATTTGGTTCATTTCAATCAATTTTGGTGCACTTATATAAGAATGAAAAAAGACATGTTCATGTTGAGGGCACTTATTATAAATCCAAATTTATTTAAAATCTAATATTATATCCATGCGATGCACAGTTTAATAAAAAATATTTTGATATTATAATTAAATTTAATAACAAATAAAATGAAAAAAAAATTAATTCAAAATTTAAGATTAAAAAATAAATTGTACTTGTACACTTAAAGAAATTTAATTTTTATTTCTTATTTTGATATTTAAATCATTTGTTTTAGTGTTGATTTTCTTTCAAATGGTTATAAGTTATATCAACCCTAAATCAAGTGGGTTTCAGTTAGCTCAACTGGTAAAGTCTCTGATGGTAGTATAAGAAATCTGGGGTTCAATCCCCGCTACATCAAAAATTAATTGGTGTCTTGGTCTGATGAGAAAGAGTTATCATCAAGAACGGACGTCATAGGATGAAACTCTCTCAAAAAAAAAAAAAAAACCAACATATATATCCATATATTACACTCTAAATTAACAATAAATAAAAATATAATACTCTAACTTAATGTAACATTCTAACTTACTAATAAATAAATATAACACCTTAATTTAAAGTAATGTTTGTAATTGTATTGTGTTTTAGCCTTTCAGAACACATATATTATTTTTTTATCATTAAAAAAAAAACACAGATATTAATATTACACATGAAAAAATAATGAATTCAATAATTGAAAAAATATCCAAAATTTTGAACTTAAAAAAAAAAAAAGATAAGTAAAGATAGACTTACATAGAAATTTGGACAAATGAATTCTCTTGTATTCAATTTCATATTTGAAAGCAAATTTTGCTTTTAATTAAAAAATATAGATTACATGGAACAAAGCACTAAACAAAAGCCATAAAAAATTAAATCCATTATAAAATATTGATGTCAACAACAAATAATCATGTAATAAGAAATTAAAAAATACAAATATATTGCTTGCTATATTGACTTCTAAAAAAAAACACTAAAAAGTGTGATCAAACGTAGAATTTCAGCCTATCTATAAAACTTGTTGATAAAAATCGTATTATATATAATAAAAAGGCAACAAATACACAAAATCAATTCAATTTAATGAAAGAAAAAAAATTACCTGCAAGGTTGTAGGTAGGGCAGAGAGGAGAAAGGAAGAATATAGCAAATAATTGTAAAGTACATAGTAGAAATAATGAAACATCAAAAAATTGTGTATATATATAGTGAGAATTTTAGGTTGTGAAGAAGATGATATGAATAAAAAGAAGTAGTTTAGAAGAAACTCAAATACTTTTTTTTTTTTACTTAATTATTAGGAAAAAAGAAGACATAAGATGCAAATTTATCCACCAAAAAAAAAAAAAAAACGTAGGATAAAAAAAAATGCAAGTTCTATCTTTTTTTTTCTTTTTTTTTCCTTTTACGTTTTTTAAGGAATCGTATGCAAATTTGTATATATGATTTCAATATACAACGGAAGCTCTTTTTCCAATTGTGGGAGTTTCAATTTCTAAGTGGATATATTAGACCTCTTTTTTTTAGTGTAGTTTTATCTCTCTTTTTTATTTAAATTCTATTCTTAGATAATTCTATTCTATTGATTTTAGGTTTTGTTGATAACATTTTAGATAGATACAATTGTTATAATTGTAAATCAAATACTACTTTCTTTTATTACTTGATTTGTCATATTTATCCATCCAAAAAATATGTATATATATCTATTCTTAAAATCTAAAAATTTATTAAAATTTCAGCAATTTGGTGAAGCCATGTGGCGCAACCACGGCGTTTAAGTCCAACTTTTATTATATATAATAATATGATATGATATAGATCTCAAACTTGTCCTATTTAGTTAGTCCAAACACATTTTAAACTCATCTATTATTTATTTTATTTTACCATACTTAAAGGGAAACAACATAACATTATTTATTTATGTGGCTTCTAGTTAGCTTAACATTACTTATTGGTCTAATGATAACATAAAAAAAACAATTATAAGAAGCACATGTTAAAATCTCTATAAAAAAAAAAATACATTACATTTTTTTTAAAGAAAAAAATTTACTTATTGTTAAGTTTTAAAATACTATTGTTGAATTGCTCAATTATTACTTCCTATATACTTTTATTCTCTAAAATGTAAAAAAACACTCATTTTTTTGTACAAAACTAAATAATATTTTTTTGTCCAAAATTCCCAGAAACCAATTATTATCCACCTTTGATTATTTGATTCTGGTTTTCCAAATAATTTTTTTTTTTTAAGTTTCCAACTTTATCATTTTTATTCCATTCCATAGATGACGTGAACGACGAAAATGACAAGCAAATCAAACCCTAAACAGCAAACCCGTAAAACCCTTTCTTTCACTATAAAAACCAAAAACCCTTCAATTCCACACACAAACACATACTTAGAATTTTAAGCTTAGCAATGGAGGTGGTAGGCCTCGTCAATGGGCCGGGCCGGGCTGACCCGGCCCGTTTTTACTTAGCCCATGGGTCTAATGGGCTGGGCTTAATGGGCTGTTGACTAGTCAATGGGCTGGGTCGGGCCGGGCTGGATGGAAAAACCTAGCCCATGGCCCTACCCATGGGCAATGCCCACTTGGGCTTTAACGGGCTGGGCTAGTGAGATGGGTTTAATGGGCTACCCATGGGCATTTTTAACAGGTCTTCAATGGGGTCATAAAAATTTAACCAAAATAATTATAATTATATATTATTACAAACTATCAAATTGAACAATTAAATCTACTGAAAAGATTCTATTAAAAAAAAATACTAAGACATACCTCTTAAAAAGGTACTAAAATAAGATTAATTAACTTGTATGGATAAGAATAAATAAGTACATTGAAATTTTCATGAATATATTAGATTGAAAATAGTTGCATCACTACAAAATGTGTACATCCCAACTAGGTTGGCACCCACACACTTGTCTATCATTTGCAATTCCCAATCTATTTGTGTTGAAACATCAAAAATTTTATCTAAGAAAAAAATTGAAAAACTTGTTACATAAATTTTATAACTATTTGCCAAGCATTATCTTGAAGTGGTGGATTGTTGGTCATGTGGTGGACTTCTTGGCATCCACTCAGGCCTTTCTAACTTCAATCGCTCAAATGCCTCTGCTAATTCTGCTTCTTGTTCTGCTTCTTGTCGTCTTGTGTCTGCTAAGTTCCAATCCTTTAAGCACACAAGTGCCTCAACAGTCTCGGGACTAAGACCACATCTCTTGTCAGATACAACTCTACCACCTGCAGAAAAAGATGCTTCCGATGCTACCGTGGAAACAGGAACTGATAATATTTCACGAGCCATAATGGAAAGTATGGGATACTTACTTTGATTTGTTTTCCACCAACCCAATAAATCAAATGATCCTTCTTCATCAATTTCAAGTAAAGGTTGATTTAAATAACGTTGAAATTCCGATAACCCACCTGATGTTACTGAAGATGCTTGTTCTCTTCTTCTTTTAACCATGTGATAAGCATTTTGTTCTTCTTGGTCACCTAGAAAACTAGTAGAGGACAAAGAGCTTCTTGTGTTTTGTGTTTGGGCACCAATAATTTTTATACGCATTTCCATAATAATCAAATAATTGTGTCATTGAATTTTGAAATGATTGTATGGTCTTTTGAATTTTTTCAACTTCATCATTATAAATTATTTCTAAAAAAACATTCAACTCTTCAATCTTAAATCTAGGATCAAGAATAATAGCCATTCCAAAAATCAAAGGAATATCTCCCCAATATTTGTCAAATTTTTGTCTCATTAAATCTAACGTTTCATCAAATATTCCAAAAGTGTGCCCATAAAATTTTGAAAATTTTGCACAAATGTTAGTTAATTGAATTATAACTCTACAAGATGTTGGATAATATACACCACAAAAAATTTTTGTTGAATCATCAAAAACCTTTAAAAAGTCTCTTACAAGTTCTGCTAACATCCAATCATGTTCTTCAATTTTTTCTAGAGGACAACGTGAATTTTGAGAAAGATGAGAATAATATAAATTTAAAACATCTTTATATTTTATTGCTGAATCTAAAAGAAGATAAGTAGCATTCCACCTATGAGGCACATCGATATTTATATTTTTTTTTGTTTCTTTTCAATTCCATACAACATTTTATATACAATTCATATCTTGCTTGAGAACTATTAATATTACGAACAATATCTTTTATTTTTTCAACAGATGAGGATAAATTTGATAAACCATCTTGAACAATTATATTTAAAATATGTGCACAACAACGTATTCGAAATAATGTACCATGTAAAGGTAAGTTCAATTTTTCTTTTAAAAACATCTCCGCCGTATCATTATTTGTTGCATTATCAAGTGTTATTGAAAATATTTTATCAGTAATCCCCCAATATTGAAGTTCCTCACTAATAAGATTTGCAATGTTATATCCCGTGTGTGGAGATTCCAACATTTTAAATGATATTATTCTTTTATTTAAATTCCAATTAGAATCAATATAATGAATAGTTAAAGAGAGAAAGCCTAATTTATTTCTTGATGTCCACGGGTCAGAAGTTAAACAAAATCTACCACTATGTGCATGCAAAATACTTTTTAATTTTTCTTTATAAAATTTAAAACTCTTCATAATATCTCTTTTTGCGGTGGATGCAGAAAATCCTTTATATTGTGGAGTAAAACCACGTTGCACCATTCCTGTAAAATCATGTTTTTCAACAAATGTAAATGGCTTGTAAAATCCTTGAGAACCAAGATTGGAGTGAGATTGGAGTGTTTTTAGGAGAGAAACAGAGAAGTATCGAGAGAGAGATCAATAGAAATGAGAATCGAATCACGCAGAGGCCTTATATAGAAAAGCCAGTAAATCTCGACAGATGAATGTATCAAGAGGTATTGAGCGATCTGTCGAGGAGGTGTCAAGGAAATGCTCGTCGATAGCCGAGGTGTCGAGGAGGTATCGAGCATCAACTCATTGGAATTAAGAATAGAAGCTCGATCGATCCACCAGGTGTCGAGAATCTATCAAGCATACAGACCTAGTCATCGATCCACAAGGTATCGAGGTGCAAGCAAGATTGCGATAAGAAAAAGCTTTAGGAAGCTCGACAGATAGCTAGCTATCGAGGAGGTATCGAGGAGGTGTCGAGCCAGCTTTTAAAAAAACAGTTTTTCGAGATGTGAAAAACATAGACATGAATGCAATCCAACATGCAACTCAACCAACGATCCAATCAACATATTAAGCTCTCAAAAACACCTCTCAAATGAAAATTTAAGCACATGGATCTTCAAAAACACACACACACACACACTAAACAAGTCTAACCAATTTTATATTTCAGAAATAAGTCACGATAGTTTAGTGAGCAAACATTAATACATGTAAAATCTCGTGATGGCCAAATCACATTGTACCTGCACATGTATCAAGAATAGAAAAGAATATTACGTGTTGTGTGTGAAAAAATATCGCAAGATTGCATAAGTGTAAGCATGTTATGACGATTTGAGATATGAGAAAATCTTTAACTCACACACAATCATAACTGCTTGATGGGGACTATCACCTTTGAGGTACATCTTATAACTCCCACATCTCCTAAAATACACGCTTGCAATCATTTTTAAAGCATTTTTTTTTATCTTTTTTGCTTTGGATTTTTCTTTGCATATTTTTCTTTTAAACATATCATGCATGGGATTATTAGAGAGAGAAAAGAATTACCCAATGATATTTGACATTCAAATTTTGCTATGCCTAAGCACACAAATGTCTTTGACACTGCACTTTTGCTATGCCGAAGCATACAGGTGTCATATTATGATTGGCAGGCAACAGTGGTAAGATGGTTATTTATGCTTTTCTCTCAGGATTTTTTAGTCTTTCCCATCAAAAAGAGTGATTTGCGTGTTAAGTTTAAGAGACAACTTAATCATACTTATTACAAACACGAGCCACAAAGCTCACTTGCTTAGTTGTGCATAGAGATGCTCATCTAAGCTACAAATGATACAAAATTTAGAAGACTTTGTTTCAATGGCCATCCAAGGTACACAAGTACCAAAGTACACAAAACACATTGTTTTTTTATTTTTCTGATTTTTCAAATTTATTTTTATTTTTATAAACAAAGCAAAAACTGAAAAATAATAAAAAAAAAACATGTTAAACAAACAAAGCATAAAAACTAGATGCAGATACATGAGGAAGAAGGAAAAAGAGAGGAAGATCATCCCATGGAGATAACACCAATGTTTTGACGAAGGAATTCAAAGCGTTTACTATCAAAAGGTTTGGTAAACAGGTCAGCCTTCTGATTATCGATGTGAATAAACTCAAGAGTGAGAGTACCATCTTCGACAAGCTCCCTAATGAAGTGATGTCGAATCTCTATATGTTTGGTTCTAGAATGTGAACCAGATTCTTAGAGATATTAATGGCATTGGTATTGTCACAATAGATAGTGAGATGTTCTTGACAAATACCATAATCATAGAAGAGTTTTTGCATCCATAGGAGTTGGGTGCAATAGCTACCAGCAGCGATGTACTCAGCTTCTGTAGTGGATAATGAGATGGAGTTCTACTTTTTACTCATCCAAGAGACAAGATTATTGCCCATATAGAAACAACCCCCCTGAAGTTCTCTTTCTATCATCAGCATTTCCAACCCAATCAGCATCAGAGTACCTAGCTAGGACATCACTTGTGTCCTTGCTGTACCACACACCAAACTCAGCAGTGGTTTTGACATACTTTATGATTCTCTTTAAAGCAGTCATATGGGACTCTTTGGGATTAGTTTGATATCTAGCACATACTCCAACACTGTAACTAATGTCAGGTCTACTAGTAGTAAGGTAAAGAAGACTACCTATCATGCTTCTGTATAGAGAAGGATCAACACTTCTACCTAACAATTCAATAGTGAGTTTAACATTTGGGCTCATAAGGGTTCTGACAGAACTAGTAGATTCCAAACCAAATTTTTTTCACAAGATTCTTGGCATATTTAGATTGAGAGAGAAATATATTTGAATCTTGTTGATGAATCTGCAACCCAAGGAAGTGAGTCAGCTCTCCAATCATGCTCATCTCGAACTCTGCTTGCATGAGTTTTGAGAAACCATGAGCAAGTTCATCCTTAGTCGATCCAAAGATGATGTCATCAACATAGACTTGGGCAACTATTAGCTCGCTATCTTCTCTTTTAATGAAAACAGTCTGATCAGCCTTTCCTCTTGTGAACCTATGTGACACCAAGTATTGTGTAAGTCGATCATACCAAGCTCTGGGGGCTTGCTTTAATCCATAGAGTGCCTTCTTGAGGTACAATACATGATCTGGAAAGTGTGGTTCAATAAACCCTTTTGGTTGCTCCACATAAATGTCTTCTTTGAGCAATCCATTTAAGAAAGCAGTCTTCACATCCATCTGATAAAGTTTGAACTTTAATTGACAGGCTAGTGCAAGGAGAATTCTGATGGACTCCATACGAGCAGCCGGAGCAAATGTTTCATCATAGTCTACTCCTTCCATTTGTGAGTATCCTTGAACTACAAGCTGAGCCTTGTTTCGGATCACATTGCCCTCCTTATCAGTCTTGTTGCGGAATATCCACTTTGTACCAATGATGTGTTCACCCTCCGGTCTAGTTACCAAGGTACAAACATCATTCCTCTGAAACTGAAGAAGTTCAACATGCATTGCTTCAACCCAACTTTCATCCTGAAGTGCTTCCTCAACCTTTGTGGATTCAACCTATGATAAATAACAAGAATAAGACACAAAGTTAGCAACACATTTATCAACAGTTCGTTTCCTTAATGTGAGTTCATTCATATTTCCTACAATATCTTCTAGAAGATGATTTAATTTAACCCTGGATGAAGGTCTTTTCTCTTTATGAGACTCAGAATCTGGTGAAATGGGTATGTCTACAGAATCTTCCAAAACACTAGGAGTACTAGGAGTACTTCTAGATACAGGTTCTTGTTCAATAAGTTCTTGAACTTCATTAGGCTCAAGAGGAAGAATTTCTTTAGGTAACTCCTCAATACCTTTCTGAGAACTAGAATCTGAAGACTCATCAATAACAACATTCACTGTCTCCATTACTTTCATAGTTCTCTTGTTGTATACTTGATAAACCTTGCTTGTGGAGGAGTAGCCCAAAAATATACCTTCATCACTCCTAGAGTCAAACTTTCCCACATTCTCTCTATCCTTAAGGATGAAACAGGTGCTTTCAAAGATCCTAAAGTACTTCACATTTAGCTTCCTTCCTTTCCATAACTCGTATGGAGTCTTCATGGTACTGGGTCTGAAGTACACCCTATTAACTGTATGACAAGCAGTGTTAACAGCTTTTCCCCAAAAGTTTCTGGCCAAAATCCTTGTTATATAACATGGGTCTAACCATCTCCTGAATAACTCTATTCTTTCTTTCTACCACACCATTCTGCTGAGGAGTAATAGGAGCAGAGAATTCTTGAGATATGCCTGATCTCTGGCAAAAGGACTCCATATATGAGTTTTCGAATTCTTTACTATGATCACTTTGAATTCGATCAATCTTCAGGTTCTTCTCATTCTGCAATCTTGTGCATAAGGCTTCAATGTGCTCAGGAGCATCAGACTTGGATTGTAAGAGAATGACCCAAGTGTATCTAGTGAAGTCATCTAGCACAACCATGATATATCTCTTACCACCAAGAGACTCAGTTCTAGTTGGACCTATAAAATCCAAATGTAGAAACTCCAATGGCCTAGATGTAGCTGATGTTTGAGTGTTTGGATGCTTAGCTTTTGTCTGTTTCCCAAGTTGACATGGTCCACACACCACATTGTTCATTCTACAATAGAAAGATATTTGTAACTAGCATGTCCCATCCGTTGATGCCATAAATCTTCATTTGGCAAACGAATGTTGTTGCACACAATATCAGCATCAGGAACTAATCCATAACAGTTGTCTAAAGTGCGAACACCACTTATGAGGTTCTTTCCAGACTCATCCATGACAAGACATTTTCCCTTTGAGAATAGCACCATGAAGTCTTGATCACATATCTGACTTATGCTTAACAGGTTCACCCTTAGACTTTCTACATAGAGGACATTTGCAATGTCTGGCAGTCCAAGTAGAGAAATAATTCCCTTTCCTTTAATTTGAGATTTTCTCCCATCACCAAAAGTGACAATGCCACCCTTTTTAGACTCGAAGGTCTTGAAGAGAGATTTGTCTCTAGTCATGTGTCTTGAGCAACCGCTGTCGAGGTATCACAAACATGTGTCCATAACTTTAAATGAAGATTTCATCATAAAACACACTTCATGTTTAGATGACAGATCAGTGGGAATGGTGTTTTCTCTCATCTGCCTTTTCCAAGCGAAGCCTTTAATGTTTACTCTTCTCAGACGAACTCCTTTGCACATTTTCATTCTGAGACAGTCTAGTTTCTTCTTAGCCAAACTAAGATCTTTTTCAATAGTCATCATAAGAGAATTCAAATAACTTTTAGACTTGTATTTTCTGAAACACTCAATCAAAAAGAGATTAGAAAAACAAGATGTATTTGAAAACATAGATCTCTTCAAGCTGATTATAGTCATGACAACAGGGGTCAATGGATCAACACAGCAAAGATTAAACCCTAATCAGAGTGTGCCCGCTCCATACAACTTGAAAGGCCACAAATTGAATGACCCCTTGTGATAGAAATTAATTAATTAATTTGCCAAGTTATTAATTAATCAATTTAACATGCAAACGCGTGGTAGCACAAACAAATCACCAACAAACTAAATATGCAGCGGAAAATAAATAACACGGTGATTACGAATAGGGAAACCCTAATGGCAAAAACCCCACCTAGTGATTTTCAGGTCACCACTCCCGAAACTCCACTATTATCACAACAAGCGGTTACAAGTAAAGGAATCCAAGTACCTTACCAACCTACAGTTGAACTCTTACCCCAATACCCAATTGGACTTGTTCTATAGAGACAATTCCCCTTTCAGATGCACGACTCCCAGTACATGACTAACCAATTGTGCAGATCCCAATATGCGTTCAATCACCAACTAAGAAGGTTGTTGGTTGCAAAGTTCTTCAGTTCATCCACACGATGAAGATCAAGAAGATGCTTGGTCACAAAACCCTACGGTGCACATACACAACAACTTCTTCAAGGGAAAGAGATGAACTAGGACAAGAACTTTGTCTCCGGTCACAATTTGCTTGAACAAAGTTTGCTCAAAGCTTGTGCAACTTGTAAACACTTTGATGGCCCTTAAACTAATCCTTTTATATGTCTAGAGTTAGGAGAAAAGAAAGCCCAAACACACATTCACGGATCCCAAGAAAATCAAATTGGAATTTTGACAATCTTAAATCTCGACAAATAGACGGTGTCGAGCAGTTGTCGAGCAAGTGTCGAGCACACCGAATGAAGAACAGCTTCCTTAAGCTCGATAGATGCAGCTATCAAGCTTTAATGGTTTTGCACTCTGAACTTGTTTTCTTGAACAGACTTGAAAGTTTCAATACTTGATCTTGAAACAAGGTTTCTTGAAGTATTTAAAACATCCTAAATCTACCCAAATACAAGTAAAGTGTACTTTGTTAAAGGATAAGCCAACTACATAAAATTATGACATATGTTCTTAACATGTGAAACACATATGTCCTAACATCATTCACAATCTTCACATAGAGACTCTTCAAATTTCTCTACTTTTTTTCTCTCCATTGTTATATCTTTGAGAGGCGCATTACCAAAACCTTTTTTCACCATACCCATATCTGTGAGAAGGCCATTTGGTGTTTGGGAAGCAGTTAAGAAGGGACCAATTTTATATTGTTGATGCTATGGTCAAGTAGCGGAATCTGGTAAGCTAAAGAAGAAATAGGTTCCGCGTAACCTCGTTGGAGTAGAAGCTTGGAGGGCTTAGGTACATTGGGTAGATTAGGCTTGGAGGGTCTTCTGCTGTTCATGTATCCCAACTACATTCTTTAGTGGATTATTTACCGCTTGGAAGGTGGCGAAGAGGTTTTACGCCAAGGGCTTCGGTTTCTTCTTCAATAACACATCGTTGTGTTGTCCTTGTGTTTGCATCTCTCTTCCCTTAATCTTTGCTATTTAATTTCTGTTGTGGATGTGATTTTATTTGGTTTAGATTATTTATCAATTCTGTATTAAGCTTATATTCATATTCCGCACATTAATTGTTTGATATTAAGCTTGAATTGGTAATTTGTAAATTGGGGGTCTAAACGTTCAAGATGTTTTATAGACTAATTGAACTTTCAAAAACAAACACACAAGTTTCACTTTTACATAATATTAACATCCCAAAACATAAAACAAAATTACAAATAATCCATTAGACAAAAATATATAAGAAATTTACAATTTTGAAAAAGAATTTCACATTATCTTGGAAAATAGGGTTGATGTTTGCAAACAAATTTAGACTCCCTTTTCCATAAAGTTTTTAAGATTAAGTACTTTGCCAACATGTCATTCCTTGATGCTCAGTTAGGGAAGCAGTCGTGCTTTGCTTAGAGAAGCATCATGGCAGCGAAGGGAATCATGAACCAAGGAGGTGGAACATTGGCAATGGCAAAAGTGTGTGCAGCTAGGATGACAAGTGGCTGCTAACTCCATCCACATTTAAAGTTATTAGCCCAAAAATGTACGTGGGAAATGGTGAGCTTGTCTCAAACCTTAATCATGATCTGTACCCATCGAAGATTCAACTAATCCGAGACACTTCACTTCCCCATGAAGCATATGAGATCTTGTCATTCCCCCCTTAGCTTTATTTCTTTGCTCGATTCCTTGGTATAGACTGCAACCCCAAATGGCTTATTTGCAATGCGTAGTGCCTACAAGGTAGCTCAAGAATATCACTCTGATAGCTCAAATATGGTGGCTTTGTGGAAATCAATTTGGAGTGTAAAATGCCTGAACAAGATTAGGAATTTCTTTTGGGAAGCGTGCAATGATATCCCCCTAGTGAAAACTAGCTTAGAACTAGTAGATACCGATCAAGGTGGAGTGACCATTATGGGCTGATCAAAACACTAGCCATGTTTTCTGGGGTTGTGATATTGCAAATGATGCATGGACCATGCTTAATTTCAAGATGCCTAACTTGGCTGAGCCATCGAAGACTTTCTTAGACTTATCTACCTTGTTAAATATGAACTAAAAATGTAAACTTGGAAATCTTTGCGACAACAATGTGGGGTTTGTGGAAGAATAGGAATAAAGTCAGACATTAAGGCATTGCAAATCAGCGGCCAACATCGTCAACAAGGCTTCTCGGTACTTAGAAAAATTTTGTCAAGCCTAGAACCCTACCCATCCTAAACAAACCCATACTCCAGCTTTGTGGAGCCTTCCCTATGGGCGCAAGAGCTTGCGACGGGTCCCGTGGAACTATGCCTTGCCTGAGTGGACTGGGTGGAGAGTGAAAAATGGAGTCGCCACCTAGATTAGATCTAGGAACCATAAATGTAGCGCCTTTTTGTGAAGAACTAATCTTACTAGAGCATGTATTTGGATTTTAGGTATAAGGATAGGAAGGTGTTAGGCACCTAAACCGTGGGTCAGCCTCCACTCATTATGTTCCACATCCTAATTCCACTAAAAGAAATCCTCTAATAGTTTATTCTATGCACACACACAAGTGCACAAACATAATCTATAATAAACATGCATATAGTAACTAACCTAGCATTTATCTATCATGGCATAACATGCATCTCATATTCATCATCTAAAGAGTTTATGCAAAGTTTTTCTCTTCCAAAAACAACCTTCATCCAAAGAGTTCCTCTGGTTAGGCCCTTTATCATTCCTAGACCTATTTAGTGATATCATCATTGGGGAATGGGGGCTTGAGTCATAAGAGGTATAAAATGAGGTGTTTATAGTTGCCCCTCTTTCGATTCGTTAGCCTTGCTGATGGGGTCAAAAGAAAAAGAGATAAACCATTTTGTTTCGACATACAGCTTAGGCCCACCCATGCATATGGCAAGGAACACAAATACATGGGGCAGGTGTGACTTCGAAGAATTGTGTCGGATTTGTATGTCTGAATTCCCACAGGTTTTGCTCACTATTTAAGAGCCTAGTTTGTTAATTATCAAGAAAACGATGAGTGACCCACTCTCCTAGAGTCATTAAAACGAAAAATAAACACGGCAAATAGCCTCAAGATAGGAAGAGCACTCCACCACCTACAAACATCAAACAAATCATACAAAGATGCTCTATCAAGCTAGAAAGGGAACTTATCTAGGGTGTTTGTCTGCAGCTTTTGTCTCAAAATTTTTTGGGTGACTCTTGCCTTTATCTCAATATCTTTTGTATTTTCGGTGGCTGTAGACACCATATTTTGTCAACTCTCGATTTACGTGCCAAACCCTGAAAATTTCAAAAATATTATCTTTTCTCCAAGGAGCTGCAGAAACATCTAGATTGATGTGGTGCAACTCATTTGGGCATTGGAGCAAAGTGCCTTTTTCGGTCAAATAGACCAAAATGTCCCTAGTCAACCCTAGGTTGACCGAAAGTCAAAGCTAGTGAAAATCATCCCAAAATGACATTTTTCATGTTTCTACGTCAAACCTAAGCCACTCGATGGTTTTCATCAACATTGACCAAGTCTGACCCGAGGTTGACTCTTAAGGACACTAGAAATTCTAATTTTGATCCTACCATTTGAACAGGTTGGGACTAGTGCCATTATGAATATTATCAAATTCCTTTTCCAATTCATGGGTCAAAATCAAAATTAAAATGGTTGAGATATCTCGAAAACCATGTCGGGCGTGTTAGCTTACTTCCCGAGGCCATAACGTTTGATCCAACTGTTGGATTTTCAAATTTTTATCTATCCAGAAACTAGAAATCTAGAGCTTTCCAGGGACACCAATTTCAGCTTAATCCATTTTGGGAAGACCTTCAAAAATGCCTCCAAAGTTGGCAGCCCTTCAAGGTCCGTCGAGCACTTTTTAGCTTATAAAGTAGCTAAAACGTCATTTTCTAGACTAGATCTGAAGTGGGAACGTTTTTGGGCAGTCTTGGAGTAGTTTTTGGGCAGTTTTCTCTCTCTTTTATCTATATTTCTCTCCCGAAAACACATCAAAAATCCTTCGATTCCTCCTCTCTCTCAACAATCAAAAGGTAGTGTTCTTACTCTTAATTTTTCTCTCCTTGATTCTATACCTTGGATTTGAGGTTTAGGGCTGTGGGTGTAGCCTTTTAGCTACAATCCACACCCATTGCTTTTCTTAGCATGTTATTGCTTTATTTTGTTTCCTAGCATGTTTTATGGTTTCTCTAGCATGTTTCTTTGCTTTTTGCCATGATTTATTGCTTTGACATTGTTAGCCTAGCCTTCTTGGGCTAGGATATGTCTAAATTTAATAATAGTGCTTAGATCCACATGCTTTTAGGCTCCTTGCCATGTTTATGCTTAGATCTACATACCTATGTGTTCTTTGCCATGTTTTTGCTTAGTTCTACATGTTAGTGTTTAGATCTATGTCCTTATACTTAGATCTATGTGTTTATGTGCTTCATGCCATGCTTGTGTGCTCAGATCTATGTTGGTTGCTATGCCATGTGCTATTTTAGCCCTTTGTCCCTTGATATCTCTCTTTCTTACTATTTGGCCCTTCAGGTGGGGTGTAGATTTAGATCAAGTGGTCTAGGCCTACATCCTCACACTAAGGCCTATATTAAAGGGTTTGGATCATTTCCTTTTGCATGTCTGTGTTTTCTTGCTTGCTTCTATGCTTTATCTCTGATGGTACACAAGAATCAATAGGTTGAATGCTTTGAGCTACAGTGATAGCTTGAAGACCTAAAGAGAAAAAAAAAAGACTGTCAAGGACGACCGGGGTGAACCGGCTAAGGAACTTTTGATGGTTAAGTCAGTTTTCTCCTTAGAACACCAAGATGGTGAGTTAGTGAATAGTAAAAACATACCTTGGGCTGATGGGGTCAGATCCTTTTTATAGAGAGTTTTTAGTAGGTCTACTTGTTCGGATCCATTATCATCATAGGAGATATGTATAGTTAATGGAGAAAATGGAGCAGACTTCGGGGAATCCTCCCCACGTTCTAGAATGATGAATTGTGGTCTAATTGTTTGGTGTTTGTAGAAATACCCTTTGAAATTAGTTAAGTGTTGTTTGATTGTCCATGCCCTTGTATGCCAAGGACGACTATCCTTATTTAGATGATCACGATATTCATGGATGGATCCTATTCATGTTTGTGGTGCTTCTGTTGGGCTTCCTTCCTTGTAAAATGTTCTAGATGTGATTTACTCATGGGAGATGTGTATGGTTATTGGATGAACTGAGCTTAATTTAGACCTCCATCAGTTGCCCCCTTGTCCTTATGTCTTCGATACCACTGTTAGAATCATGATTGCTTTCATTGTGGCCTTTACACGTGGCGATTTTTCAGTGGTTGAAGAATTTTCCACGTGGCATTTTTGATGGCTTACACATTGCGTCATTTTATTTTTTAAGGAAATTGCCGCGTGGCATTTCTTGATTGCCTTGTGTCACTTTGGTGTCCCTCCTTGTTGCCTATAAATAGGCCAATACCTCTCCTACCCTCTCACTTTCTCATATTTTCTTCTCTGACATTAGTCGTCCATTGTGCCTCGTTTAGAAGTTTCCTTCCGTCCTTAGTCCTTTGTAGGTTTTCTTGTGATGACCCAATTTGATTGATTGTGTGATGTGTATGGATGTGTGATGAGTCCCACATCGGGTATTTACTGGGTTGAACTAGGCTTTATTAACAACTATAAGGAGTCTCAATTATGACTAGTCCTTTTGAGGTATAACACAGATGTGGCTAGCGCTTTTTCTTAGGTTGTTACATATGGTATCAGAGCCGGCCCGGTAACCCCGTATGGGCTCAGAGACACTACCCACAAAGTGGGCCCTAACGAGGACATTAGGGATTTAAGTAGGGGAGATTCTAATGCCCCAATTTGATTGATTGTGTGATGTGTGTGGGTGTGTGATGAGTCCCACATCGGGTATTTACTGGATTGAACTGGGCTTTATTAACAACTGCAAGGAGCTTCAATTATGACTAGTCCTTTTGAGGTATAGCGCAGATGTGGCTAGCGCTTTTCCTTGGATTGTTACATATGGTATTAGAGTCGGCCCGGTAACCCCGTGTGGGCTCAAAGACACTACCCTACAAAGTGGGCCCTAACGAGGATGTTAGGGATTTAAGTGGGGGAGATTGTGATGCCCCAATTTGATTGATTATGTGATGTGTGTGGGTGTGTGATGAGTCTCACATTGGGTATTTACTGGGTAGATCTGGGTTTTATTAACAATTACAAGGAGCCTCAATTGTGACTAGTCCTTTTGAGGTATAGCGTAGATATGGCTAGCGCTTTTCCTTGGGTCGTTACATATGGTATCAGAGCTGGCCCGATAATCCTATGTGGGCTCGGAGACACTACCACACAAAGTGGGCCCTAATGAGGACGTTAGGGATTTAAGTGGGGCAGATTGTGATACCCCAATTTGATTGATTGTGTGATGTGTGTGGGTGTGTGATGAGTCCTACATCGGGTATTTACTAGGTTGAACTGGACTTTATTAACAACTACAAGGAGCCTCAATTGTGACTAGTCCTTTTGAGGTATAGCACAGATGTGGCTAGCGCTTTTCCTTGGGTCGTTACATTTCTTCTTTAGAATTCTTTACAAAATGGTTGAGATTGTAGTGTCCTCGTCTAGTGATAGGAATGATAAAGAAATAGACGAGTAGTAGCAATAGTGACTCTACGGATGAATAGTACTTATCTAGAGTCCCTAAAGTTCCCCTAAAGGTCCTCCAAGAGGATATAAGGAAGAAGGCAACTATCGGGTCTTCCATTGGTTTGTCCACCCCTTCCCCTAGTAAGGAGGAGGACATTTTGTATTGTTGTGCCATGGATATTCCATCCAAAATAGATAAGAATAGGCTTTACACTCTTAAGGATAAATACCAAATCTCGGATGAGGTTAATCCCCGTCTTGCTACTCTTGTTGAATGGTGTTGTACCTCGAATTTTGGGGTTGGCATATATGAGGCCTACCTATTAGGAGGTCTTAGGCTACCTTTGAATGCTTTTTGCTAAAGAGCATTTCCATAGGTTAGGTATAGGACCAAACCAACTCAACCCCAATGCATGGAAAACCATTATGTCTATGCAAGTGTTGTGCAGAAAGGTTTTTGATGGGATTCTCCTCTTACCATGGATGAGTTCTTGTACTATTATAAACCCTCTGAAATAAGCCAATCTTTAGGTTTCTATCAATTTTCAGCTAGGGGTTCTAGTTGTAGGTTAATAAGGTCCTTTTCCCTCGTCTGATAGGAAGTGGAAGATTGAGTTCTTCTTTGTCTCTGGGTATTGGGTAAGGAACCTTGTTAAGGTAGGAAGAGACCCATTTCCTCCTTTTATCGGTGAGATGAGTCATCTACGTTCTAGGGATATGTTACTTACTCACTCTATCATATATATCTAACTCCATTTTCCTTTTTTCAGCTATAAGACATCCTTCCTGACCAACTTCTTCCTAAACCATGTCTAATAAGCACCTTCCTTTGCCGACAGGAACCTATTTAGACTCATCCACTTGCTCCGCCCACGTTAAAGCTCGTCCTTCCAGCCTCTTTGGAAAAGAGGAAGACAAGCTTGACACAGGTAACCTTCCTAGTTGTCGGAGTAACAAAAGGTTGAAGTTAGACTCCTCGACCCCGTCCACGACTCCTGTTGTGGTTCTTGACCATGTTACCTTTGCTCAGCCACCTATGGCTTCTAAGGTTGACACTTCCCTCCCCCATCCAGTGGTTTATCCAAGTAGCTTTACTTTGTAAGCAAAGATTTATTTTCGTTTTTTTTTTTTTTTTTAGGGGGGGGGGGGGGGGTTCGTTGTTTTGGACAAATTTAAATTTCTCTATGTACATTCACTTCATCCATGTTTAAGGGTTATTGGACGGTGGTCGTCTACCCTCTTTAATTTATTTTTAAAATAAAATTCTCGTCTATCTTTGGATGTTTGCTTTTATCCCTTTTTTATTTTTGTTGTTTAAGGATTTATGCATCCATGATTTGGACTTTATTTATTTAGGGAATTTGAAATGGTAAGTGTTTGCTCGTCCATTGTTTGGACTTTGACAGGCTATGATGTATTGACCCCTTGTGATAAATTAACCAATTAATTAATTAATTCAATTAACATGCAATACGCGTGGTAGCACAAAAAAATCACCAACTAAGTTAAAATGCAGCGGAAAATAAAGTTGACATAGTGATTTGTTTATGAATGGGTAAAACCTCCTAAGCATAACCCCACCGGTGAATTTAAGGTCACTACTCCTGAGAATCCACTATTATCACAAGAAGCGATTACAAGTAAAGGAATCACTGTACCTTATACCAACCTACAGTTGAACCCTTACCCCCAAATACCTAATTGGACTTGTGTAGTGACAATATCTCCTTTTCAATGCATGGCTCCCAGTATGTGACTAATTAATCGATGCACAGATCCAAGTACGTGACTAACCACCAACTTGAGAAGGATGTTGGCTGCATATGTCTCCGGTCACAATACTTGTGAGAAACTTTTGCATTTAGTTGCATCAGCTGTGAAGACTCTTAAAATAATCATTATATATGTTTAGGGTTATGAAAAGAAAGCCTAAAAAAATATACACGGATTGTGAAATCAGATCTAAAAAAAACTAATTTTCGTAAATCTCAATAGATAGGTTATCTATTGAGCAGCTGTCAAGCATTGGGCTAAACAAGCCTTTTAAACCTCGATAGATGCTATCTATTGAGCTTTAAAATCAACACTTCTTCACTTGTTTCTTGGACAGATTTGCATGGCTTTAACACTTGGACTTGAACTTTTGTTTCTAAAGTATTAAACACATCCTAGATCTACCTATGTAAAATGCTTTTTGTCATAGGATTAGCCAATTCTAAATGACATATGTTCCTAACATAATTCACATATGTCCTAACAATCTCTCCCTTTGGCAATCCGTGACAAAATCACAACAAATAAATGAACATATGAGAGAAGTCATAAATCACCCAACTTATACTCACCTGTTAAATACAATAAAATCTAATCCTAACACAAACTCTTGAAAAACTTTGCAAGAAGAGAGTTCATGACAAGAAAGACTTTGACAACTTGTATTTCTTTAAACACTTTAAACAAAACTCATCATGGCATCTTAATGTGAAGCAGAAATATCAAAGACTGCATACAATAAATAAGAAGCATGTGCATAAAGACAAAAAAAAAAAAAAAAAATACATGAAGAGATAGGTGAACTACCTCAATATATATATATATATCAAACTGAAAACAAGGTTTTCTATCACAAAGTAAGAACAATGTATCTAAAAAGTAAAGAAAAGAAAAGATACAAAAAGTCTCACTACATCCCTCAAAAAGAAAACACTCCCCCTAACAAAAGCATCTCCTACACTAACTCTCTCCCTAAGAACATGACTACTCTCATGCCTAAAACTACTCCCCTTTTTTTGCCACGAATGACAAAGGGCAAGTAACTCAAGCAATCATCTTATCGTCATCGAAACAGCTAGCATCCTCATCCTCATCATCATCATCATCATCAAAGTCACCATCATTGTCCTCGTCCTCAAATCCCTTTGTAGAAGGAGAAGGAGACACTATGAAGCCACCAACACGAGCCTACTATCGTGCAATACGACCGACACGGGTGTCACCTGACACAACTTGTCACTAAGTGTGTCAAGGTGAGCATCCATGCGTTGAAGCTGCACAATGACCGCCTTGAGGGTCACACCACCTGTAGAAGAAAAATAAGCAGATGTGGATGGAGCGGAAGAAGCTAGAGGAGTCACTGTCTCAGACCGTGGCCACTTCGGTCGAAGCTAGGCCTCGCTCTGTTGAACGGTCGCTATGTCTATGGCACACGTGACAGAGAAGTGTGTAGACTCATGATAGGAGACAAACGCATGACGGAGAATCTGGATGATAACCAAAGGAAAAATGAGCTTATCACGGGTTGCCGTATCCTTATAGACATCTATAAGGGAGAGTATGAAGTGAGGGGGAAAGTCAATAGTGAGTCCCTCAAGTAGGGATAACAAAAATCGAGCATGAGGCTTAATAATGGAGTTATAGTGAGACAAGGGATGGAGAACAAATTTCATCACCATGTTAAGGAACCTCAGACCTTTTGCAAAGCTCAAGCAAGGGGTGTTTTGACGGTCACCCCAAGATGAAGGTGTCTCATAGAAGAGAGACGAGAGTTCGTCTTTGGACACAATCCTAAGATGATCAGAGCCGGGGTAGTCAGGATGCACTACCCTCGGGACATGTAGCACCTCGAATATAAGATCCAGAGTGACTATAATGCGCGTACCCCGAACACGAGTGAAGAAATAAGGTATAATCAAATCCATGCATGTTAGAGTAAAACTCCTGTATGATCACAAAGGGACAAGTGACCGGGATGCCTCAAAGTGACTCTCAACCCCTATTGTAGATGACAGTGGGAAGGTCAGTATCGGAAAAATTCGATAGGATGACTTGGCATTCCGAAATGAATGCCTTGATGAGAAAAGTTCTCCGAGAAGTCTATACGGGTTTTCTCATCATGAAACCAAATGTGAGAAGGGGTAGAATCAAAAGTAGATGCCTCGGAACGAAGAGGTTTTCGGGACGGAGTAGACTTACGTTTAGGTGTCATGGAGTAACTAACTGAGAGAGAGAGAATAAGAAAAGTACCAACACAAATCAATATCAAGAAGATAGAGACAAAATGGTCCATATGCATGAACATGTGACATGCAAAAGTAAAAACATCGTGGGCTCATCCCAATCCAATCCTACCAGCACACATGATTTCAACATAATAAACACACATCTAAAATGCAAATGTGATGCAATGCATGAACATTTAAGATCATTTAAATAAAACCCAACCTAAAAATTTTTCAAAAACCTCATCAATTTTGAAAAACCCCAAAATTTATCAAAAACCCCAAGAGTTAGGTCAAAAGGATGAAATGCATGATTAAATGTGAGAAAGAATATCATACTAGAGTAAGAAATCACACTTGAGGCCGAAGATTGAGTGGGGAAGAGGTTTAGAGTGAAAGAAGGGTGTATGGGAGAGGTGAAGAGTCAGAAACAATCAAGAGAGATCGAAAAAAATGAAAGAAAAATTGTGCTGAGGCTATATATAGGAAATCACGATTCACGATGGATCAAGAGGTGTCGAGATTTAAATCTCACTAGATGGAGCTATCGAGGAGTTATCGATACGTGTCCATAGCAAAGTGACCTCGATGGATTGAGAAGCTACCAAGAATCTATCGAGTATATAGAAACTTCCTTGATGGATCAAGAAGCTGTTGAGAAGCTATTGAGACAAATTCTCAAAAACTTCAATGGATCAAAATCGCGATAACAGTTGTCGAGAATGGAAAATCAAGAGGCTCGATAGATAGCCTAGCTGTCAAGAGGTATCGAGAAGCTATCGAAATTGCTCAAAGATAGTTTTTCAAGGAAGAGAAAAACATAGATATGAATGCAATCAAGTATGCTACTCAACCAAAGATCCAAACAACATCTTAAGCTCTCAAAAAAAATTCTCAACAAGAAAATGTCAAGCATTTAGATCCAAAACACACACACACACAAAAACAAGTCTAACCAATTTTATATTTCAAAAATAAGTCAAGACAATATAGTATGCATACATTAACACATGTATTCCTTGTGATGGCCAAATCACATTGTGCCTACACATGTATCAAGAGTAGTAAAGAATATTGCGTGTTGTGTGTGAAAAACATCGCAAGATTGCATGAGTTTCTACATGTTATGATGATTTGAGATATGAGAAAATCACTTTAACTCAAACACAATCATAACTGCTTAATGGGGACTATCACCTTTGAGGTACATCCTATAACTTCCACATCTCCTAGAAGACACACTTGCAATCATATATAAAGTATTTTGATTCTATTTGCTTTTTATTTTTCTTTTCATATTTTCTTTTGTTAAGCATATCATGCATGGGAATATAGGAGAGAAAAGAAATACCCAATTATGTTAAGTTTTTGACATTGCACTTTTGCTATGCTGAAGCATACAGATGTCATTTCATGATTAACAAGCAACAGTAGTGAGATGGTTATTTGTACCTTTCTCTTAGGATTTTCTAGTCATTCCCGTCAAAAAGAGTGATACGGGTGTTAAGTACAAGAGATTACTTAATCTTACTCATCACAAATATGAGCCACAAAGCTCACTTGCTTAGTTGTGCATAGAGATGCTCATTTAAGTTACAAAAGATACAAAGTTTAGAAAACTTTGTTTCAATGGCCATCCAAGGTTCACAAATACCAATGTAAACAAAACATACATTGTTTTTGTATATTTTTTTAATGAAAAAAAAAAAAAAAAAAAAAAAAAAAAAAAAAAAAAAAAAAAAAAAAAAAAAAAAAAAACAAAACAAAACAAAACAAAACAAAAAAAAACATGTTAAACAAAGCAAATCATAAAACTAGATGCAAACGCATGAGGAAGGAGGAGGAGAAGAGGAGATCAATCCATGGAGATAACACCAATGTTTTGGCGAAGGAATTCAAACCATTTGCTATCAAGAGGTTTGGTGAACAGATCAGTCTTCTGATCATCAGTGTGATTGAACTCAAGAGTGAGAGTACTATCTTCGACAAGCTTCCGAATGAAGTGATGTCAAATCTCTATGTGTTTAGTTTGAAAATGTTGAATAGGATTCTTAGAGATTTTTATGGCACTAGTATTGTCACAATAGATAGTAAGATGATCTTGACGAAAACCATAATCATGGAGGAGTTTTTGCATCCATAGAAGTTAGGTGCAATATCTGCTGGCAGCAATGTATTCAGCCTCTACAGTGGATAGATAGATGGAATTCTACTTTTTCCTCATCCAAGACACAAGATTATTACTCACATAGAAACAACCCCCCAATGTACTCTTTCTATCATTAGCATTCCTAGCCTAGTCTGTGTTAGAATATCCAGCTAAGACATCATTTGTGTCCTTGTTGTACCACACATCAAAGTCAGCAGTGGTTTTGACATATTTTATGATTCTTTTCAAAGCAATCATATGAGATTCTTTGGGATTAGCCTGATATCTAGCACACACTCCCCCACCTTATCTAATGTTAGGTCTACTAGTAGTAAGGTAAAGAAGACTACCTATGATGTTTCTATATAGAGATGAATCAACACTTTTACCCAACAAATCAACATTGAGTTTAACATTTAGGCTCATAGGGGTTCTAACAGAACTAGCAGATTCCAAACCAAACTTTTTCACAAGATTTTTAGCATATTTAGATTGAGATAGGAATATACCTAACTCTTGCTGATGGATTTGCAACCCAAGGAAGTGATTTTACTCTCCAATCATGCTCATCTTGAACTCGGCCTGCATAATTTTGGAGAAACTATGAGCATGTTCATCCTTAGTTAACCTAAAGATGATATCATTAACATAGACTTGAGTAACAATCAACTCGCTATCTTCCCTTTCGATGAAGAGATTTTTATCAGTTTTTCCTCTTGTGAACCCATGTGACATCAAGTATTGTGTGAGCTGATCATACCAAGCTCTAAGGGCTTGCTTTAAACCATAGAGTGCCTTCTCGAGGTATAACACATGATTCGAAAAGTGTGGATCAATGAATCCTTTTGGTTGAGCCACGTAGATATCTTCTTTAAGGAACCCATTTAAGAAAGCAGTCTTTACATTCATTTGGTAAAGCTTGGACTTCAAGTGACATGCCAGGGCTAGGAGAATCTTGATAGACTCCATACGGGCTACTAGAGCAAATGTCTCATCATAGTTTACTCCTTCCATTTGAGAGTATCCTTGAGCCACAAGACGAGCCTTGTTACGAATTACATTACCCTCCTCATCAGTCTTGTTGCGAAAGATCCACTTTGTGCCAATGATGTGCTCACCTTCCGATCTAGATACTAGATTCTATACATCATTCCTTTGAAACTGAAGCAATTCATCATGCATTGCCTCAACCCAGCTTTCATCCGGAAGAGCTTCCTTAACCTTGGTGGGTTTAACTAGTGACAAATAACAAGAATATGACAAAAAGTTAGCAATACATTTATCAACTATACGCTTCCTTAGTATAAGTTCATTCATGTTTCCCATAATAACTTTAGGAGAATGATTCAACTTAATCCTAGAGGAAGGTCCCTTCTCTTCATGGGATTCAAAGTCAGGTGAGGTAGGTATGTCTGTTGAACCTTCTACAACACTTGGAGTATCGGAAGTACTTGGAGATGTGGGCTCTTGATCAAAAATTTCTTGAACATCTTTGGGCTCAGGAGGAAGAATTTCTTTGGGGATTTCCTCACTAATTTTCTCAGAATCGGACTTTGAAGCATCATCGATCACAACATTTACAATTTCCATCACCTTCTTGATTCTCTTGTTGTATACCCGATAAGCCTTGCTTGTAGAGGAGTATCCTAGAAATATTCCTTCATCACTTTGGGAGTCAAATTTTCCCACATTCTCCTTGTCCTTGAGAATGAAACAAGTACTTCCAAAGATTCTGATATACTTAACTTTTGGCTTCCTTCCCTTCCATAACTCATAGGAAGTCTTCTTGGTACCAGATTTGAAATACACCTTATTAACCATATGACACGCAATGTTGACGGCTTCTCCCCACAAGTTCTGGCCATATCCTTGTTGTGCAACATGGCTCTAGCCATCTCCTGAATAACCCTATTCTTTCTTTCTACTACACCATTTTGCTGAGGAGTAATAGGAGCAGAGAATTCTTGAGATATACTTGATCTAGCGTAAAAGGAATCCATGAAAGAGTTCTCGAATTCTTTACCGTGGTCATTTCAAATTCGATCAATCTTTAAGCTCTTCTCATTTTGCAATCTTGTGCACAAGACTTCAATGTGCTCAAGAGCATCTGACTTGGATCTTAGGAGAATGACCCAAGTGTACCTAGTGAAGTCATCTACAACAACCTTGATGTATCTCTTCCAACCAAGAGACTCGATTCTAGTTGGACCCATGAGATCTAGATGTAGTGGCTCCAATGGTCCAAATGTAGTGAATGTCTGAGTGCCCAAATGTTTGGCTTTCGTCTGTTTCCCAAGCTGACATGGTCCACACACCACATTGTTCACTCTACTGAGCTTTGGTATCCCCAAAACTTATTCATACTTAGATACAATTGAAAAATGTTTGTAACTAGCATGTCCCATTCTCTAGTGCCATAGATCTTCATTTGGCAAATTAATGCTATTGCACACAATAGCAGCATTAGGGACTAAACCATAACAACTGTCTAGAGTGCAAACACCACTTATGAGTTTCTTTCCAGACTCATTCACACAAGGCATTTCACATTTGAGAACAGTACCATAAAGTCTTGATCACTTATCTGACTTATGCTTAACAGGTTCACCCTCAAACCTTTTACATATAGCACATTTGCAATGTTTGACAGTCCAGGTAGAGAGATGGTTCCCTTTCTTTAATCTGTGATTTGCTCCCATCACCAAAAGTGACATTACCACCTTTCTTAGACTCGAAAACCTTAAAGAGAGATCGGTCTCCAGTCATGTGTCTTGAGCAGCTGCTATCAAGGTACCATAAACAAGTGTCCATAACCTTAAATAAGGACTTCATCATGAAGCACACCTTATGCTTAGATGAAAAATCAGTAGGAATTGTGTTTTCTCTCATCTGCCATTTATAAACAAAGCTTTTAACTTTCACTCTTCTCAGATGAACCCCTCTGCACATTTTCATTCTGAGAATAGTCTAGTTTCTTCTTTGTCATGCTAAGATCTTTTCCAATAATCATCATGATGGATTTCAAATAACTTTTAGACTTGCATTTTTTAATACACTCAATCAAGTAGAGATTAGAAAAATAAGATGTATTTGAAAACAAAGATCTTTTCTTACCATTTGCAGCCATGACAACAAGGGTCAATGAATCACACTGTAAAGATTAACCCTAATTAAAGTATGCTTGCTCTGATATCACTTAATAGGCCAAGAATGTATTGACCCTTTGTCATAAAATAATCAATTAATTAGCCAAGTTAATTAATTAATTTAATTAACATGCAATACCTGTGGTAGCACAAACAAATCACCAACTAAGTTAAAATGCAGTGGAAAATAAAGTTGACATGATGATTTGTTTACGAATAGGGAAAACCTCCTAGGCAAAACCCCACTGGATGAATTTAAGGTCACCATTCTCGAGAATCCACTATTATCACAACAAACGGTTACAAGTAAAGGAATCCCAGTACCTTATACTAACCTACATTGAACCTTTACCCTAATACCCAATTGGACTTGTTTTGTAATGACAATCTCTCATTTTCAATGCACAGGTCCCAGTACATGACTATGCAATCGATGCATAGATCCAAGTACGTGACTAACCACCAACTTGAGAAGGATGTTGGCTGCAAAGTTCTTCAGTTCATTAACACGATGAAGATCACAAAACTCCTTAGTTACAAAACCCTACAGTGTACAAACACAGTAGCTTCTTCAAGAGAAAGATGAACTAGAGCATATGTCTTCGGTCATAATATGCTTGTGAAAAAATTTTACATTCAGTTGCATCAACTATGACGGCCCTTAAAATAATCCTTATATATGTTTAGGATTGTGAGAAAAGAAAACCTAAACAAATATACATGGATTGTTAAATAAGATCTGAAAAAAACCGATTTTCGTGAATCTCAATAGATAAGTTATCTATCAAGCAACTACCGAGCATCGGGCTAAACAAGCCCTTTAAACCTCGATAGATGCTATCTGTCGAACTAGCTATCGAGCTTTAAAATCCAGCACTTCTTCACTTGTTTCTTGGACAGATTTGCATGGATTTAACACTTCGACTTGAACTCTTGTTCTTTGAAGTATTAAATAAATCTTAGATCTACCCTATTACAAGTAAAATGCGTTTTATCATAGGATTAGCCAACTCTAAATGACATATGTTTCTAACATGATTCACATATGTCCCAACAGACTTCACTTATTGCATGCTTTTATTTTATTCGTTTATTTCTCATTGACGAGTATGTGTGGGAGGTATATTCTTTCCTCCTTTTCCTTTTGTTACCTTAATGTTTTGTTTCATCATTTGGTGCTTTACCGTCCATGATTGTTGTCTAAGGACAGCTATTGATGATACATCTCTACGTTAAGAGATTTTATTCATCTATGGCTTTTAGCCTTTCTTGTGGATTTTTAACTTTATAAAGAATTAAAAATACTTGGTAGAAAATCCAATATGCTTTATATACAAACTAGGAACTTTGTACATAACATAATAACGTCCACAAACATTGCACATGCCAAAAGCTAGTGCTTTTTAGGGAATTCAAATACTGAAAATCATAACATGAGTGCTGAAAAATAACATAAATAGGCTACTAGTAGGAACCGATAGTTTGTAGGTTTTAGGTCGTCCATACTGACCTTGTCAACGAGTCTTCACTGATAGTACTTCCTTAAGTGTTCCACGTTCCACGAATAATTTAGCCTTTGTCCGTCTAAGGCTTTCAGATAGTACAATCCTTGTCTTTTATAGTTGATGACTCTGTATTGTCCTTCCCAATTAGGTCCTAACTTTTCATAAGCAGGATCCTTAGTAGCCAGGGACACCCTTTTTAGGACAAGGTCTCCAATGTTGAATTGCCTGGGATTGACCAACGCATCATGGTGCTTAGTCATCAAGTTCTTGCAGCGTGCCACCCTCAGTTCCGTGTCCATCCTTACCTCAACAAAGGACACTGGGTAGTTCGTCTGGCCATATCCCTTTTACCCCCTCAAGCCGAGTCTTGATGATCCTCATCAAGGATCGGTTCGCAACTTTTGTCTATCTATTGGCCTATGAGTGGGAAGGTAAGGAGTAGTGATTCCTAATTCCCAACTACTCACAAAACTCTTTGAAGGGTGTGTTATCAAATTGGTATCCATTTCTGAGACGAGCACCCTAGGGATTCCAAAATGACAAATGATATTCTTCCAAACGAAGTTTCTAACATTTTGCTCAATAATATTTGCTAATGGCTTTGCTTCTACCCACTTAGTAAAATAATTAATCCCTGCCACTAAGAACTTCATTTGCCTTGTCCCCATGGAAAAGGGACTAAGGATGTCAAGTCCCCACTAGGCAAATGGCCAAGAGGCAACCGTTGGAGTAAGGTATTTTGATGGTCATCTAGGCACATTGTTGTAGCGTTGACACTTGTCACATGCTCTAACATATGCTTTGGTGTTTGATTGCATGGACGGCTAGTATTATCCTGCGTGAACTATCTTATGGACGAGGAATCTTGCCCCTAAATGATTTCCACATGCTCTTTTATGTATGTCTCTCCTGACATAATGGAACTTGTCCAGAGTCAAACACCTTAAGTAGGGCTGAGAGAAATCCCTTTTATATAACACTTCGTCCATGAGGACAAATTTTGCTGCTCTAACCCTCAACTTCCTTGAGTCTTCTTTATCCTCGGGGAGGAGTCCGTCCTTGAGATAGGATACAATTGAAGTGGTCGAGTTTGCCTCTCCATCTTTCTGATGCACATCTAGAACATCTATGCTTGGAATGTACTAAACTTTAATCTGGTCATCCACCAACTTGTTTGCATATGCTGCCTTTACTAGGCTGTTAGCTTCCATGTTCTCTTCCCTTAGAATTTGGTGGAACTTTGCTATTGTGAAGCCCTTGATGCATTTCTTGACTTTGCTCAAGTATATCCGTTCCTCCTTAGCTTTGCATGTCCAGTTCACCTGGCTTATAATCAGCTGCGAGTCTCCTTGGACAATAATTGAATTTGCTCGTAGTGACTTAGTCAACACCAAGCCTTGTAGGAGGGCTTCATACTCAGCTTCATTATTGGTCGTCTAGAACTGTAGACGAATGGCATACTCTAGACGATCCCTTTTCTGGTGATTGCAATATTAATCCAATTCCTCTTGCATGCTATGTGGATGAACCGTCCACACTGAGGACCTATTCTTTTGCCCATTTGTCTCTATTCTATTGATCATGGGCAAGAGTGAATTTGATAATGAAGTATGCAAGGGCTTGGGCTTTTATTGCTTCCCTTGGTATGACACCTTACATTAAACTCACCAAGTTCAACCACCCATTGAATCGGTCATCCAGCTGCTTCCAGCTTGTTCATAGCCTTCTTGGGTTGATGGTTTGTCAGTACTTTGATGATGTAAGCTTGGAAATAAAGCCTAAACTTTCTTACTGCTATTACCAATGAGAAGGCTAACTTTTCTATTGGCAAGTACTGTCCTTCAGCTCCTCTTATAGCTTTGTTAGTATAGTAGACGGGCTTCTGTACCTTTCCTTCTTCCCTAATTAAGGCTGAACTCACTGCATAAAGGGATACTGCTAGGTATAGATACAACTCTTCACTTGGTTTGGACAGGCTCAACAAAGGAGTTGAAGTGAGATAAGCCTTAAGCTTTTTAAATGCTCATTGCTACTCATTTGTCCATTCAAATGCTTTCTTTTGACACTCTGAAAAATGGTAAACTCTTGTCACTCATCTAGTGAGACTTAGTACTTCTTTGATATTCTTTGGCAACTCCATGTTTAGTAGTGCTTGGATTTTATCAGGATTTGCTTTAATTCACCTTTGTGAAACCATGAAACCAAGGAACTTTCCTGATGAAACTCCAAAGCGCATATGTTTGGGTTCAGCTTCACATTGTATCATCTAAGCATGTCAAAAGTCTCCTACAGGTCGTCCAAATGCTGCGTCTCCTTTGCACTTTTGATTAACATGTCTTCTACGTACACGTCAACATTTTATCCAATTTGTGGATGAAAAATATGGTTAACTAGCCTCTAATAAGTGGTCCTTGCATTTTTCAAACCAAAAGGGCTTCCCTGTTGAAACGACTAATGAAAGTCCGAAGACTTTGGTTTTCTCCTTGCTCTAAGTTCAATAAGCTGGATGATGAATGCTTATACCTTTGGCCTCCAACAAAGTTGTTGACGAACAACTTCACTCCTAGAACAAAGTTATGGTGTTTGGTGATAGCTTACCAAAACACACCCTGGCCAGGCCTTTCAACATGGTAGGAAAGCCTCTGCATATGATTTCATCTGGAATGCCTTAGAGATGCATGTTCATCTTGAACATGGAAATGTGATCACAAGTGTCTCACATTCCATTATATATGTCCAAGGTAGGCCTTTTGAACTTGGAGGATAGAGGATGACTCGTGATGGATGCGGTGAAGGGAGAGTCAATTCTGTGGATGAGATCATCCACATGGTTTGATCTCCTTATGAAGTCCTTCATCTCCTCCATGGCTTTCTTCATCTAGTCCATTTCTCTCGCCAAGTGTGGCACCCTTCAAGTGATGGTACCTCTGGACTTATCTCCTCCTTCAACGCTATTCCATTCTTCGAATTTTGCCAGTGTTCCTTGGGACGTCGTTGTAACGTTGTCTATTGACTTCTCTAGTTAATTCCTAGTTTTTTTACGTCAAGTCTACCATTGTGGCTACCATGGACTGCAGTTGTTGTTGGACGGACGCCAATGGCGATGTTGGTATACAATTTGGATGACTGGAGGCATTTCCATTCTCCTGATGTTCTCGACTTGTGGCCATTGACCTAGTCCAAACCATGCAACATTTTTGTCTTAGAAAACAAGGCAGTCAACACTTTAGAAACTTTTCTTACTTTCACACAAACGGAAGTGATGACACACGTGAATTAATAGGCTAAATATTATGGGCTACGGTGATAGCTTGAAGACCTGAAGAGAAAAAGAGACTGTCAAGGGCAATTAGGGTGAACCAGCCAAAGACCTTCTAACATTTATGTTAGTTTTCTATCTAGAACACCAAGATGGTGAGTTAGTGAATTAAAAAAATGTACGTTAGCTGATGGGGTCAGATCCTTTTTATAGAGAGTTTTTAGTGGTCTACTTGTTCAGATCCATCATCATTATGGGAGATGTGTATAGTTAGTGGAGAAAGTGGAATGGATTTTGGGGAATCCTCCCCACTTTCTAGAATGATGAATTGTGGTCTGATTGCTTGGAGTTTGTAGAAAGATCCTTTGAAATTAGTTAAGTGTTGTTTGGTCGTCCATGCCCTTGTATGCCATGGACGACTATCCTGATTTGGACGATCACGATAACCATGGATGGATCCTATTCATGTTTGTGGTGCTTCTATTAGGCTTCCTTCCTTGTAAAACATTTTGGACATGATTTGGTGATAGACGACTACCATGGAAAAACTGAGCTTAATTTAGACCTCCATCAATCTCCATGTTAGCCTCTCTAGATCTAGGCTTTGCCATGCTTTGCGCCCTCCATGGGTTTATGCTTGTGTGGTCGCATCTGTCCCTCCTAAGGCTCATTTGGATGTGACTATTTGTGAGATACACCCCCATGGTGTTGGTGTGCTTGATAGGCACCTTTTTTCGCTCCGTGTGATGTTGATATACATGCCTTGCTTGCTTTACGCTACCCGTTTGGCTTTCTTTGCTTCTTTGCATCTTTTGCACACTTGCCTACATGTTCATGCATGAGTCTGTGTGTCATCCATACTCCAATCCAATGGAACCATGGACACTCAATACAAACCTAAATTTTTCCTCCTAGGACACCCCCTTTTGTTTGATAACATGCTTTGTTCACCTTTTTGTGTGTTTCACATGCATGTTTGCCCTTGTTTAGCATCTTTTCTTAGCTTGTCTTTATCATGCTTCTCTTTCTATTTGTTTCTTTGCTTGTCTCCTGGCTTGTTTCTTTTTTCTTTACATGTACACGCATGGAACAAGGACAATTGAAGCAAGGGTACAACCTCTTAGGCACAAGCAAAAGGGGCAAGGATGCAAGCCCATAAAGGGCAATGTTCAATAGATTAAGGGGCCTATCCCCTCCAGAGCGGTCTTTTCTTTCTCTCTCTCTAAGCATCTTCTCTAGAGCATGTATTAGAGTCCCCGTCCATGTAACCCCATTACTTTTCCTGCTTCTTGCTTGGGCCACATTCCCTAGGTATGGCAATGTTTGTTTTACATTTCCTAATCTTGCTGGGCTATTCCATTGGAATGTTGGCAATGTCTGATTTACTTTCCCGTTCTGTGTGATAGCATTGTGCATAATGTGTGTGTGCATATGCCAGCATTTATGTGGGTGACCATGCACTTTGTATGATGGACTCTCGTGGCTACGTGAGCGACGCTATCTACTCATGAGAGCTCTTGACCTTGTAGTATGGGTATGCACTCGAGGAAATTTTTGTAGGTCTATATTCATGCTATATTGTGTGCATGATCATCGCAATGTGATTGTCTTGATCCATGTCACCAAGTGACATTGGTTTCCCCGTGTATGCGACACATATCAACATGTTTAACACTTTGAAGGGCTTTGGCTCGTCATGGTGTGAGCATGTTAATACGTGCCACATAAATAACGCGAAATCCTACTTGTGTGCCATAGCGCACCAAACATGAAACTCTGTTGGATTTTCACTGTGAAAATGGGGCATCCCTATTATCGTATTCTCACGTCGAAAGCTTGGTGAGAATAGCATTTGGTGTGCTATGATGAATCTGAGGTGAAATGCTGGATTTCTGCCAGAATTCTACACACTGACAGAATTTTGCGCACCAAACACGAAACTCTGTCGGATTTTCGCCACAAAAATAAGGCAAAATGTTGCCGAATTTTCGCCAAGGAAATTTGGCAAGGACTTCAAACACACTCGGAAACATCGATTGGGACCACACCCATTCTGAAATCAAACTTCAAAGCCCAACACATTGAAAGCCCCGAAAGCTAATGCCAATAGCTTTTTTTCAATTGCCAATGTCTAGAAATTATGATTTTACCTAAACAAAGGATTTTCTATGGATAGGCGTTGTGGGGTGCCTAAAACCTTCCCACACATAACCAAACTTCCGAACACATGAATCAAGATTTTTTACCCATCCACATTAGATTAGGAAAAATGACATTTTTCTTAGCTTAGTTTTGGTAATAAAATCAAATAGAGTCAAGTGACTAATCTCACCTTAGAAAAAACCCAATGATTGGTGGCGACTTCACTTACCTTTGGTAATATCCTTAAAATCGATTCATATTCTAGTCACACACCTGAGGTATGACACTTACTCCATATAAACGGGCGAGCGTTGTCGTGATGGGTGGTCAAGTAGCCACGAGGCGTCAACAGACTGGCGACTCCACTGGGGATACTTAGAGAGTTTATCCTTTAGTGCTTTTGATAAGATCCTAATCTTTGGACATTGGCTTTCAAAACCATTGAAACTGGCGTTAACCTCTGGGGCTTTCCTTTTTGAAAATTTCTTTCGCTATATCCTAGTAAACTATTTCCAAAACACAAAAATATTTTCCAAAAATGATTTTCAAAATAGTTTTCCAAAAACCGACTTTGAGGTATTTTTGTATGTGTGAAGCTTTACTACTTTCCTAAAGCATGCTTTATAGCATTCCTTCACATGTCCAAACCTAGGGTAGTAAGACTTAATTTCTACTACACATTTATCTGTGCTTATATCTATTGTGCTTGGATTTCCCTTTCATTTCAAAATGAATGAAATAACTCCCCATATTGGGTCGAACTCGGACTCAGTGTTAAAGGCTAATGTTGGATGTTTATACCTTAGATAGTTACAGGATGCTGAATTGTAGGCTTTTCTTGCGTCTATTGGTGGACAAGATTATGCTAAAAAGACCCCTTGATCTGTTCTATCCCACAACTTCTATGAAAGGAAGGACTAGATGATCGAGGTCCCCCCTAAGAATAGGACTAACTTACCAGTTAAGACGTGTCTCATATAGTTGGCCTAGATTACATCAAACCCGTGAGAACTAGGAAGAGCCAAATCTGAGTGAACATCCTAACCTAGGGTAAGATATCCTTCATAAGATTGTTTTCAAAATGAGTCAAGGGGAAAATGTCCATTTTTGTTTGTAGGTTTGCCCTTTTTGCTTGCATCAAAGAGTCATGCTCTACTCCAGGTTCTATCCATCCTGTTTGCACAGCATCTATGATTAACTGCTAGGGAAAAGTAACCTCATTGGTTGCACATTAGATCATACTTGGTCCCTAAGGGTTTCTAACCCTACAAAGGCATGCATGCATACATTAATGGCTTTGTCATGCAAATGTGTACAGATAAAATTTGAGGCTAGTAGCCGGAACTCCACACTAAGAAGTTCATTGCCTAGAGTTCAAGATCTTCCTCGAGAAGGCCAAGCCATCAAGAATGAAGCTTTTCGTTTTAAATTTGAATTTCCTTGAATTGAAAAAGGCCCACTGTTGGAGCCATTGTCTATAGCCCATGATCTTGGGGCATTATAAAAAGTCAAAATTTTGTATAAGCATTACTTTTTCATGTAATCAAAAGAGAAGGGTCCATCCCGCAATTTTGAGCATGATATGAAAGTTCTGGTTACTTGCCAAGCTTGTGCATTAACTCTGCATCACTATAGAAACGTAGCATGATAAATACCCGATCAAGGGTCCAAGCCAATATTTTGAAAATGTTAAGTGCACTTTACATGAGCAAGAACTTAAATTAACTTCAGGTTTGTTTTGTGTTTCCACATTGTCAAATTTTCAAATGTACCCCATTTCTTTCCCATCCCACTCTTTTCCTTTCTAGGTTCCTAAAGAGAAAATATTGCTCAAAGGAAACAATTCAAGCTACCATCACACCATGATCCTATCATCACTAGGTCTCATTCTAAAGAGATGTCTACTAGTAGTCCTTCTCCTATTGAGGAAAACACTCATGAAATCACTTTCCTGAAAGAGCAAATGGTAAAACTAATGTGCATGGTGCAATAGCTGGTTGTAGGAGTGAACTGAGGATCATTTGGTCCCACTCTAGAAGGCCTCATTCTGAAAATGAGAACCAGCCACCACCAAAGCCGAATCAAGACCAAACTAACCACCATTCACCCCACAAGGGAATAACCAAGAAGTGGATCCTCCTAAGGATAAGACTTCAAAGTCTGGTTATGGTCAAGACAAAAGTCATATGGAGACCCTAATTGAGAAAATCTATATCATAAAGGGTTCCGGCGCCCAAGGAAGTGTCGATCTAGATAGTTTGACCAATTTCCCTCAAGTCATTATGCCTCCTAAGTTCAAGGCACCCGAGTTTGTCAAGTATGATGGTATTGGATATCCTTGCACCCATCTATGCATGTTCTGTAGGAAGATGGCACCCTATGGAGATAATCATCCATTGCTCTGCCAAGTTTACCCTAATAGCTTGACTGGCCTTACAGCCACCTAATATGTGAGATTGGAAAAGATCTCCAGCTGGAGAAAAATTCAAAATATTACAAACCATTATTCCAGCAATATTTCTATCCAAATCGGGCTGAGATAGGTCGAGAATGAGAAAAAAAAATTTCGTCCCGAATTTCGTTCCTACCTGACCCGAGTAAGAAAATTCTCAAAAAAATAGCAAAAAATTCAAAAACATAAAAACTTCATTCTGGCATTATTTCTATCCAAATTAGGTTGAGATAGGCCAAGAAAGAGAAAAAAAAAATTGTCTCGAATTCCGTTCCTACTCGACCCGGGAAAGAAAATTCCCTAAAAAATAGAAAAAAAATTCAAAAATTTAAAAAACTTCATTTTGGCATTATTTCTATCCAAACCGGGTTCAGATCGATCGAGAAAGAGAGAAAAAAAATTTCGTCCCGTATTTAGTTCCTACTCGACCCAAGCTAGAAAATTCCAAAAATAATTGCAAAAAAATTCAAAAAAATTAAAAAAACATCATTCTGAAATTATTTCTTTCCAAACCGAGTTCAGATAGGCCGAGAAAGAGAGAATAAAATTTTCATCCCTACTTTTGTTCCTACCCGACGCGGACTAGAAAATTCCAAAAAATATAGCAAAAAAATTCAAAAATTTAAAAAACTTCATTCTAGCAATATTTCTATCCAAACTAGGCTGAGATTGGCCGAGAAAGAGAAAAACAAAATTTTTGTCCTGAATTACGTTCCAACCTGACCCGGGTAAGAAAATTCCAAAAAAAAAAATAGCAAAAATTTTCAAAAAACTAAAAATATTTCATTCTGGCATTATTTCTATCCAAACCGGGTTGAGATAGGCCGAGAAAGAGAAAAAAAAAATTGTCCCAAATTTCGTTCCAACCCAACCCGGGCAAGAAAATTCTCTAAAAAATAGCAAAAAATTCAAAAAAAATTAGAAAACTTCATTCTAGTATTATTTCTATCCAAACCGGGCTGAGATAGGCCGAGAAAGAGAGAAAAAAACTTTCACCCAGAATTCCGTTCCTACTTGACCCAGGCTAGAAAATTCCCAAAAAAAAAATAGCAAAAAAATTCAAAAAATTAAAAAACATTATTCTTGCAATATTTCTATCCAAACCAGGTTTTGACAGGAAGAGAAAGAAAAAAAAAATATTCATGCCGAATTCCGTTCCTACCCGACCTGAGCTAGAAAATTCCATAAAAAGAGCAAAAAAATTAAAAAACTTCATTTTGGCTTTCTTTTCTATCCAACCCAGGTTGAGATAGGCAGAGAAAAAGAAAACAAAAATCCCTAATTTTGTTCCAATCCAACCTGGACAAGAAAATTCCAAAAAAAAAAAGTAAAAAAAATTCAAAAAATTAAAAAATTTCATTCTGGCATTATTTCTATCCAAATCGTGGTGAGATAGGCCAAGAAAGAGAGGAAAAAAAATTTCGTTCAAAATTTCGTTCCGACCCTACCTAGGCTAGAAAATTCCAAAAAAAAAAAAAGCAAAAAAATTCAAAAAAATCAAAAAATATCATTCCGACAATATTACAATCCAAACCGGGCTAGGATAGGACAAGAGAGAGAAAAAAAAATTTCATCCCGAATTCCGTTCCTACCTGACCCGGGCTAGAAAATTCCAAAAAAAATCAGAAAATTAAAAAAAAATTCATTCTGGCATTATTTCTATCCAAACCGGGTTGAGCAGGCCAAGAATAAGAAAGAAAAAAAAAATTGTCCCGAACTCCGTTCCTACGCAACCCGGGCAAGAAAATTCTTAAAAAAATAACAAAAAATTAAAAATTTTCATTCTGGCATTATTTCTATCCAAACTGGGTTGAGATAGGCCGAGAAAGAGAAAAAAAAAAAAAATTGTCCCAAGTTCTGTTCCTACCCAACTCGAGAATGAAAATTCACAAAAAAAAAATATCAAAAAAATTAGAAAATTTAAAAAATTCATTGTGGCATTATTTCTATCCAAACCAGGTCCAGATCGGCCGAGAAAGAGAAAAAAAAAAAAATTTCGACCCGTATTTAGTTCCTACCCGACCCGAGCTAGAAAATTCCAAAAAAAATAGTAAAAAAATTAAAAAAAGCATTCTGGCATTATTTCTTTCGAAACCGGATTTAGATATGCCGAGAAAGAGTGAAAAAAATTTTCATCCCGATTTCCGTTCCTACCCGACGCACGGTAGAAAATTAAAAAAAAAAAAAAGTAGCAATAAAATTCAAAAATTTTAAAAAATTCATTCTCACAATATTTCTATCCAAACTGTGTTGAGATTGGCCGAGAAAGAGAAAAAAAAATTTTGTCCCGAATTTCGTTCCTACCCGACCTGAGTAAGAAAATTCCAAAAAAAAAAATAGGAAAAAAATTCAAAAAACTAAAAAACTCCATTCTGGCATTATTTCTATGCAAAACAGGTTGAGATAGGCCGAGAAAGAGAGAAACAAAATATTTAGTCCTGAACTCCGTTACAACCCAACCGGGGCAAGAAAATTTTCTAAAAAATAGCATAAAAATTCAAAAAATTAAAAAACTTTATTCGGGCATTATTTTTATCCAAACTGGGCTGAGATAAGACAAGAAGGAGAAAAAGAAAATTTGGCACCGAACTCCATTCCAACCCGACCCGGGCTAGGAAACTCTGAAAGTAAATAGCAAAAAAATTTAAAAAAAATTTAAAAAAAAAAAATCATTCTGGCAATATTTCTATCAGAACCGGCTTGAGATATGCTGTGAAAGAGAAAAAAAAAAAAAAACAAAATTTAGTCACAAGTTCTGTTCCTACTTGACCATGGCAAAAAAATTCTCAAAAAAACAACAAAAAAATTAAAAAAAAAAACATCATTTTGACATTATTTCTATCCAAACCAGGTTGACATAGGCTGAGAAAGAGACAATAAATTTTTTGTCCCAAATTCCATTCCACCTTGACCCAGGAAAGAAATTCCCCAAAAAATAGCAAAAATAAATAAAAAAACATCATTCTAGCATTATTTCTATCCAAACCTGGTTGAGATAGGCCGAGAAAGAGAGAAAACAAATTTCGTCCCGAATTCTGTTCCTACCTAACTCGGGTTAGAAAATTCCAAAAGCACAGCAAAAAAATTCAAAAATTTTAAAAACATAATTCCGACAATATTTCTATCCAAACCGGGTTGAGATAGACTGAGAAAGAAAAAATAATATTCATTCCGAATTCCGATCCTACCCGATCTAGGCTAGAAAATTACATAAAAATAGGAAAAATTTTCAGAAAAATAAAAAATTTCATTATGGCATTATTTCTATCCAAAACGGGTCGAGATAGGCCGAAAAGAGGGAACAAAATTGTACAGAATTTCGTTCCTGCTCGGCCCGGGCAAGAAAATTCCAAAAAAAATAACAAAAAAAATTAAAAAACATCATTCTAGCAATATTTCTATCCAAACTGGACTGAGATAGGCCGAGAAAAAGAAAAAAAAATTCCCAAATTCCGTTCCAACCCGACTCGGGCGAGAAAATTCACAAAAAAATTAAAAAATTCATTCCGGCATTTTTTCCATCCAAACCGGGCTGAGATAGGCTAAGAAAGAGAGAGAGAAAAATTTTATCCCAAATTTCGTTCCTACCCGAACCGGGGAAGAAAGTTCCCAAACAAATGGAAAAAATTTCAAAAAATTAATAAACTTCATTCTGGCATTATTTCTATCCAAACCGGGTTGAGATAGGCCGAGAAAGAAAAAAAAATTCATCCCGAATTATGTTCCTACCCGAACAAGGCAAGAAAATTCCTAAAAAAATAGAAAAATTTTAAAAAAATTAAAAAACTTCATTCTGGCATTATTTCTATTCATCCTGAATTACGTTCCTACCCAACCCGGGGTAGAAAATTCCCAGAAAAATAGCAAAAAAATTCAAAAAATATCATTCCAACAATATTTCCATCCAAACTGGGCTGAGATAGGATGAGAATGAGAAAAAAAAAATTTCGTCCCAAATTCCGTTCCTACCCGACCCGAGCAAGAAAATTCTCAAAAAAATAGCAAAAAATTCAAAAAATTAAAAAACTTTATTCTAGCATTATTTCTATCCAAACTAGGTTGAGATAGGCAGAGAAAGAGATAAATAAATTTTTGTCCCGAATTCCATTCCTACTCGACCCAGGATATAAAATTCTAAAAAAATAGCAAAAGAAATTCAAAAAATTAAAAAACTTCATTCTGGCATTCTTTTCTATCCAAACAATGTTCAGACAGGCAAAGAAAGAGAGAAAAAAAATTGTCCCAAATTTGGTTCCTATCCGACCTGGGCAAGAAAATTCCGAAAACAATAGCAAAAAAATTTAAAAACTTCATTTTGGCATTATTTCTATCCAAAACAGGTTGAGATAGGCCGAGAAAGAGAGGAAAAATTTTCGTCTCGAATTTCGTTCCTACCCGACCTGAGCTAGAAAATTGCAAAAAAGATAGCAAAAAAATTCAAAAAATTAAAAAACATCATTCCAGCAATATTTCTATCCAAACCGAGTTGAGATAGGCCTAAAATGAGGAAAAATAATCATCTCAAATTCCGTTCCTTCTCGACCCGGGCAAGAAATTCCAAAAGCATTAGCAAAAAAATTCAAAAATTTAAAAAACATCATTCTGGCATTATTTCTATCCAAACCGGGTTGAGATAGGCCGAAAAAGGGAGAAAAAAAATTTCGTCCACAATTCCGTTCTAACCCGACCCGGGCCAGAAAATTCCAAAAAATATATCAAAAAAACTCTAAAAACTAAAAAAACATCATTCCAGCAGTATTTCAATCCAACCCGGACTGAGATAGGCCGAGAAAGAGAAAAAGAAAAAAAATTCAACCCGAATTCCATTCTTACCCGACCCGAGCAACCAAATTCTCAAAAAAATTTAGAAAATTGAAAAAATTCATTCTGGCGTTATTTCTATCCAAACTGGGTTGAGATAGGCCGAGAATGAGAAAGAAAAAAAATTTAGTCTTGAACTCTGTTCCTACCTAACTCGGGCAAGAAAATTCTTAAAAAAAATAACAAAAATTTCATTTTGGCATTATTTCTATCCAAACCGGGTTGAGATAGGCCGAGAAAGAGGGAAAAAAAACCTTGTCCCGAATTCCGTTCCTAAACAACCTGAGAAAGAAAATTCACAAAAAAAAAATAGCAAAAAAATTCAAAAATTTTAAAAATTCATTGTGGCATTATTTCTATCCAAACCGGGTTCAGATCGGCCGAGAAAGAAAAAAAAATTTCGACCCGTATTCAGTTCCTACCCGACCCGAGCTAGAAAATTCCAAAAAAAATAGTAAAAAAATTCAAAAACAGCATTCTAGCATTATTTCTTTATAAATCGGATTCAAATATGCCGAGAAAGAGTGAAAAAAAATTTCATCCTGACTTCTGCTCCGACCCGACACAAGGTAGAAAATTTAAAAAAAAATAGCAATAAAATTTAAAAAATAAAAAATCATTCTCGCAATATTTCTATCCAAACTATGCTGAGATTGGCCAAGAAAGAGGAAAAAAAATTTTGTCCCGAATTTCGTTCCTACCCGACCCGAGTAAGAAAATTCCAAAAAAAAATAGCAAAAAAAATTCAAATAACTAAAAAACTTCGTTCTAGCATTATTTCTATGTAAAACGGGTTGAAATAGGCCGAGAAAGAGAGAAACAAAATATTTAGTCCCGAATTCCGTTACAACCCGACCGGGGCAAGAAAATTTTCTAAAAAATAGCAAAAAAATTCAAAAAATTCAAAAACTTCATTCGGGCATTATTTCTATCCAAACCGGGCTAAGATAAGACAAGAAGGAGAAAAAGAAAATTTCGCACCAAACTCCGTTCCAACCCGACCTGGACTAGGAAATTCCAAAAAAAAAATAGCAAAAAAATTTAAAAAATTTAAAAAAAAATTTAAAAAAAAAAAAAAAAAACATCATTCTGGCAATATTTCAATCAAAACCGGGGTTGAGATAGGCCTTGAAAGAGAAAAAAAAAAAAATTGTCACAAGTTTTGTTCGTACTCGACCCAGGCAAAAAAATTCTCAAAAAAACAACAAAAAAAATTAAAAAACGTAATTTTGGCATTATTTCTATTCAAACTGGGTTGACATAGGCTGAGAAAGAGAGAACAAATTTTTTGTCCTGAATTCCATTCCAACCTGACCCGGGAAAGAAAATTCCCCAAAAAATAGCAAAACAATTAAAAAAAAAAAAACATCATTCTAGCATTATTTCTATCCAAACCTAGTTGAGATAGGCCAAGAAAGAGAAAAAAAAACTTTCATCTCGAATTCCGTTCCAACCCAACTCAGGTTAGAAAATTCCAAAAGCACAGCAAAAAAATTCAAAAATTTAAAAAACATAATTCCAACAATATTTCTATCCAAATAGGGTTGAGATAAGCCGAGAAAGAAAAAATAATATTCGTTTCGAATTCCGATCCTACCCAATCCGGGCTAGAAAATTACATAAAAATAGGAAAAAAATTTAGAAAAATAAAAAACTTCATTTTGGCATTATTTTTATCCAAAATGGGTCGAGATAGACTGAAAAAGAGGAAAAAAAATTTGTACAGAATTTCGTTCCTGCCCGGCCCGAGGAAGAAAATTCCAAAAAAAATAACAAAAAAATTCAAAAACATCATTCCAACAATATTTCTATCCAAACTGGACTGAGATAGGCCGAGAAAAAGAAAAAAAATTCCCAAATTCCATTCCTACCCAACTCGGGCAAGAAAATTCACACAAAAATTAAAAAAATTCATTCCGACATTTTTTCCATCCAAACCGGGCTGAGATAGGCTGAGAAAGAGAGAGGAAAAAATTTTATCCTGAATTTCGTTCCTTCCTGAACCTGGGAAGCAAATTCCCAAACAAATAGAAAAAATTTCAGAAAATTAAAAAACTTCATTCTGGCATTATTTCTATTCAAACCGGGTTGAGATAAGCTGAGAAAGAGAAAAAAAATTTCTTCCCGAATTACGTTCCTACCTAACCCGGACTAGAAAATTCCAAAAAAAAATTTAAAAAATATCATTCCAACAATATTTCTATCCAAATTGGGCTGAGATAGGCCAAGAATGAGAAGAAAAAAAATTTCATCCCAAATTTCATTCCTACCCGACCCGGGCAAGAAAATTCTCAAAAAAATAGCAAAAAAATTTAAAAACTTTATTCTAGCTTTATTTCTATCCAAACCGGGTTGAGATAGGCCGAGAAAGAGAGAAATAAATTTTCGTCCCGAATTCCATTCCTACTCGACCTGGGATGTAAAATTCCAAAAAAAAGCAAAAAAAATACAAAAAATTAAAAAACTTCATTCTGGCGTTCTTTTCTATCCAAATAGTGTTCAGATAGGACAAGAAAGTGAGCAAAAAAATTGTACCAAATTCTGTTCCTATCCGACCCGGGCAAGAAAATTCCGAAAACAATAGCAAAAAAATTAAAAACCTTCATTTTGGCATTATTTCTATCCAAACCGGGTTGAGATAGGCCGAGAAAGAGAGGAAACAATTTTCGTCCCGAATTCCGTTCCTACCCGACCTGGGCTTGAAAATTGCAAAAAAGATAGAAAAAAATTTAAAAAATTAAGAAACATCATTCCAGCAATATTTCTATCCAAACTGGGCTGAGATAAGCCTGGAATGAGGAAAAAAAATCATCTCGAATTCCGTTCCTTCCCGACCCAGGCAAGAAAATTCTCAAAAAAATAAAAAAATCATTCTGGCATTATTTCTATCCAAACTAGGTTGATATAGGCCGAGAAAGAGAAAAAAAAAATTCATCCTAAATTTTGTTCCTACCCTACCTGGGCAAGAAAATTCCAAAAAAATAGCAAAAAAAATCTAAAAAATTAAAAATATCATCCCAGCAATATTTCTATCCAAATCGGGCTAAGAATCGCCTGGAGATAGAAGGAAAAAAAAAAATTCGTCCCGAATTCTATTCCTACCCGACCCAGGCAAGAAAATTCTCAAAAAAATTGCAAAATAATTCAAAAAATTAAAAAACTTCATTCTGGCAATATTTCTATTCAAACCGGTGTAGAAAATTCCAAAAAAATAGGAAAAAAAGGACAAAAAATTAAAAGACTTCATTCTGGCATTCTTTTCTTTCCAAGAAGGGTTCAGATTGGCCGAGAAGGAGAAAAAAAAATTGTCCCAAATTAAGTTCCTATCTGACCCGGGCAAGAAAATTCCCAAAACAATAGCAAAAAAAAAAAAAAAACAAACAAACAAAAAATTAAAAAATTGCATTCAGGCATTATTTCTATCCAAATTGGGTTGACCTAGGCCGAGAAAAAGAGAAAAAAAATTTCATCTCGAATTCCGTTCCTACCCGACTTGGCTAGAAAATTCTCAAAAAATAAGCAAGAGAATTAAAAAAATTAAAAAACTTCATTCTGGCATTATTTCTATCCAAACCGAGTTGGGATAGGCCTAAAATGAGAAAAAAAAATTCACCTCGAATTACATTCCTTCCCGACCCGAGAAGAAAATTCTCAAAAAAATTGCAAAAAAAATTTAAAAAAAAAAAACATTTTGGCATTATTTCTATCCAAACTGGGTTGAAATAGGCTAAGAAAGAGAAAAAAAAATCGTCCTGAATTCCATTCCTACCCGACCCGAGCAGGAAAATTCCCAAAAAAATAGCAAAAAAATTCAAAAAACAAAACAAATCATTCTGGCATTATTTCTATCCAAACCGGGTCGAGATAGGGTGAGAAGGAGGGAAAAAAAATTTTCGTCCCGAATTTCGTTCTTACCTGAACTGGGCAAGAAAATTCTCAAAATAATACCAAAATAATTCAAAAAATTAAAAAAACTTCATTCTGGAAATATTTCTATCCAACCGGGTTGAGATAGGCTGAGAAAGAGGGAAAAAAAATTCAACTTGAATTCCGTTCCTACTCGACCCGGGCAAGAAAATTCCCAAAACAATAGCAAAAAAATTCAAAAAATTCAAAAAATTTCATTTTGGCATTATTTCTATCCAATTTGGGTTGAGATAGGCCAAGAAAGAGTGAAAACAATTTTCATCCCGAATTCCGTTTCTACCCATCTCGAGATAGAAAATTCCAAAGACATAGCGAAAAAAATTTTGTCCTGAATTCCAAAAACAATTTTCATTCTGGCATTATTTCTATCGAAACCGAGTTGAGATAGGCTGGGAATGAGAGAAAACAATTTTTGTCCTGAATTCTATTCCTACCCGACCCAGGTAAGAAAATTCGAAAAAAAAAATAGAAAAAAAACTTCTTTCTTGAATTATTTCTATCCACACCAGGTTAGATAAGCTGAGAAAGAGAGAGAAATTTTCACTCTGAATTCTGTTCCTACCTGACCCAGGCTAGAAAATTCCAAAAAAAATTAAAAAAAAAAATTAAAAAACATCATTCCGGCAGTATTTCTATCAAAACCAGGTTGAGATAGGCCGAGAAAGAAAAAAAAATATTCGTGCTGAATTTCGTTCCAACCCGATCTGGTCTAGAAAATTCCAAAAAAATAGCAAAAAAATTCAAAAAATAATAAAACTTCATTCTGGCATTCTTTTATATATAAACTGGGTTGAGATAGGCCAAGAAAGAGAAGAAGAAAAAAATTCCCGAATTCTGCTAAACCCGACACGGACAAAAAATTCCCAAAAAAATAGCAAAAAAATTCAAAAAATTAAAAATTTTCATTCTGGCATTATTTCTATCCAAACCAGGTTGATATAGGCCGAGAAGGAGAGAAAAAAAAAATTATCCCGAATTCCGTTCCTACCCGACCCGAGCAAGAGATATCCCAAAAAAATAGCAAAAAAATTCAAAAAATTAAAAAAACTTCATTCTGGCCTTATTTGTATCCAAACTGGATTGTAATAGGCCAATAAAGAGAAAAAAAAAATTAGTCCTTAATTCCGTTCCTATCTGACACGAGCTAGAAAACTCCAAAGAAAATAGCAAAAAAATTAAAAAAATTAAAAAACATCATTCAGCAATATTTCAATCCAAACCGGCCTAAGATAGGCCGAGAAAAGAAAAACAAAACTTTTCGTCCCGAATTTCATTCCTACCTGTCCCGGGCAAGAAAATTTAAAAAAAAAAAAAAAAAAATCAAAAAAATTAGAAAACCCCATTCTGGCATTATTTCTATCCAAACCAGATAGAGATAAGCCGAGCAAGAGGAAAAAAAAATAAATTTGTCTCGAATTCTGTTCCTACCCGACCTTGGATATAAAATTCCAAGAAAAACAACAAAAAATTTCAAAAAAATTTAAAAACATCATTCTTGCAATATTACTATCCAAACAAGGCTGAGATAGGCCTAGAATTAGAAAAACAAAATTCGTCCCGAATTCCGTTCCTACCCGACCCGGGAAAGAAAATTCTCAAAAAAATACAAAAAAATACAAAAAAATAAAAAACTTCAGTTCAGCATTATTTCTATCCAAACCAGGTTGAGATAGGCTGAGAAATAGTGAAAAAAAAAATTTGCCTCGAATTCCATTCCTACCCGACTGGCCAAGAAAGTGAAAAAAAATTTCGTCTCGTATTTAGTTCCAACCCGACCTGAGCAAGAAAATTCCAAAAATAATAGCAAAAAAATACAAAAAATTAAAAATAAATAAATAAAAAGTAAATAAAAAAACACCATTCCGGCATTATTTCTTTCCAAACCGGGTCCAGATAGGCCAAGAAAGAGAGAAAAAAATTTTCATCCCGTCTTCCATTCCTACCCGACGCGGGCTAGAGAATTCCAAAAAAAATAGCAAAAAATTCAAAAAATTAAAAAACTTCATTCTAGTAATATTTCCAACCAAACCGGGCAGAGATTGGTTGAGAAAGAGAAAGAAAAAAATTTGCCTGAATTCCGTCCCTACCCAACCGGGTAAGAAAATTCCAAAAAAAAAAATAGCAATAGGCCGAAAAAGATAGAAAAACATTTTCGCCCTAAATTCCGTTCCTACCCGACTCGGGCAAGAAAATTCAAAAACTAAATAGCAAAAAAATTAAAAAACATCATTCCGGAAATATTTCTATCCAAACCGGGTTTAGATAGGCCGAGAAAGAAAAAATATATATATTCATGCTAAATTCCGTTCCTACCTGACCCGGGCTAGAAAATTCACAAAAAGTAACAAAAAAATTCAAAAAATTAAAAAACTTCATTCTAGCATTACTTCTATCCAAACCAGGTGGAGATAGGCCGAGAAAGAGAGAAAAAAAAAAATTTCCTGAATTTCGTTCCTACACGACCCAGGCAAGAAAATTCCCAAAAAAAAGCAAAAAAATTCAAAGAATTAAAAAACTTCATTCTGACATTATTTTATCCGAACTGGATTGAGATGGGCCGAAAAAGAGAAAAAAAAAAATTAGTCAGGAGTTCCATTCCTACCCGACTCGGGTTAGAAAATTCCAAAAAAAATAGCAAAAAAATTGACAAAATTTAAAAACATCATTCTGGCATTATTTCTATCCAAACTGGATTGACATAGGTTAAGAAAAAGCAAAAATAATTTTCGACCTAAATGTCGTTCCTTCCCGACACAGGCTAGAAAATTGCAAAAAAAAGTAACAAAAAAGTTCAAAAAATTAAAAAACATCATTCCAGCATTATTTCTATCCAAACTAGATTGAGATAGGCCGAGAAAGAGAGGAAACAATCTCCGTCCCAAATGTCGTTCGTTCCCGGCCCGGGTAAGAAAATTCCAAAAAAAAAAAAGCAAAAAAATTCAAAAAATTTAAAAACATAATTTTGGCAATATTTCTATCCAACCTGGGTTGAAATAGACTGAGAAAGAAGGAAAAAAAAAATTGTCCCTAATTCCATTCCAACCCAACCCCGGCTAGAAAATTCAAAAAATAAAAAATAAAAATAGCGAAAAAATTCAAAAAATAAAAAAACATCATTCCAACAATATTTATATCCAATCCGGGCTGAGACAGGCTGAGAAAGAGAGAAAAAAATTTCGTCCCAAATTCCGTTTCTACCCGATCCGGGCTAGAAAATCCCAAAAAAAAAAAAAAAACTTCAATCTGGCATTCTTTTTTCTCCAAACCGGGTTGACATAGGCCCAAGAAAGAGAAAAAAAAAAATTTCCCGAATTCCATTCCTACCCGACCCAGTCCATAAATTCCAATAAAAAAGGGCAAAAAAATTCAAAAAATTAAAAAACTTCCAACAAAATTTCTATCCCAACCGAGCTGAGATAGGCCGAGAAAGAGAATAAAAAATTTTCGTCCCGAATTCCGTTCCTACCCGACCAAGGCTAGAAAATTCGAAAAAAAAGAGCAAAAGAATTCAAAAAATTAAAAACATTATTCCAGCAAAATTTCTATCCAATCCAGGCAGCAATAGGCAAAGAAAGAAAGAAAAAAATAATTTCGTCCAAAATTCCGTTCCTACCCGACCCAGGATATAAAATTCCAAAAGAATTGCAAAAAAAATTCAAAAAATTAAAAAACTTCATTTTGGCATTCTTTTCTATCCAAATAGGGTTCAGATAGGCCGAGAAAGAGAAAAAATAAAAAATTTGTCCCGAATTCTGTTCCTATCCGACACAGGCAAGAAAATTCCCAAAAAAAATAAAAAAAAATAAAAAAATAAAAACTGATTCTGGACAGATTTCTATCCAAACTGGGTTCAGATTGGCCAAGAAAGAGAGAAAAAAAATTTAGCCCCTAATTCTATTCCTACCCGACCCAGGCTAGAAAATTCCCAAAAAAATAGCAAAAGAATTTAAAAAATTAAAAAGCATCATTCCAGCAATATTTCTATCCAAACCGGGTAGAGATAGGTCGAGAAAGTAAAAATATATATTCGTGCCGAATTCTGTTCCAGCCCGGGGACTAGACAATTCCAAAAATAAAGCAAAAAAATTCAAAAAATAAAACAAACATCATTTTGGCACTATTTTATATATGAACAGGGTTGAGATAGGCCGAGAAAGAGAAAAAAAAAATTTCCCGAATTCTGTTCCTACCTGACTCAAATAAGAAAATTCTGAAAAAAATAGTACAAAAAATTCAAAAAATAAAAAAACTTCATTCTGGCATTATTTCTATCCAAACTAGGGTGAGATAGCCCAAGAAAATTCCTTTCCCAAAAAAATTTCGTCCCAAATTCCTTTCCTACTCGACCAGGCTAGAAAATTCCCAAAAAAATTTGAAAAATTAAAAAGCATCATTTTAGCAATATTTCTATCCAAACCGCGTTGAGAGAGACCAAGAAAGAGAGAAAAAAAAAATCATTTTGAATTCCGTTACAACCAAACCCAAGCAAGAAAATTCTCAAAAAAATTCAAAAAATTATAAAACTTCATTCTGGCAATATTACTACCCAAACCGGGTTGCACTAGGTCGAGAAAGAGGAAAAAAAATTTTGTCCCTAATTCCTTTTCCTACCCAAACCGGACGAGAAAATTCCCAAAAAAATAGCAAAAAAATTCAAAAAATTAAAAAACTTCACTCTGGCATTATTTCTATCCAAACTGGGTTGAGAGGCTGAGAAAGAGAAAAAAAAAATTCATCCCGAATTCCTTTCCTACCCGACCCAAGCTAGAAAACATAATTCCAGCAATATTTCTATTCAAACAGAGGTGAGATAGACCGAGAAAGAGGGGGGGGGGAAAAAAAAAAAAAAAAAAAAAAAAAAACCAAATTCGTCTCGAATTTCATTCCTACCCGACCTGGCAAGAAAATTCTCAAAAAAATTCAAAAACTTCATTCTGGCATTATTTCTATCCAAACTGGGTTGAGATAGGCTGAGAAAGAGAGAAATCAATTTTCGTCACGAATTCCGTTCATACCCGACTTGGGATATAAAATTCCCAAAAAATAGCTAAAAAATTCAAAAAATTAGAAAACTTCATTTTGGCATTCTTTCCTATCCAAATAGTGTTCAGATCTTTGCCCAAAATTCCGTTCCTTTCCGACTCGGGCGTGAAAATTCCCAAAACAATAGCAAAAAATTAAAAAACTTCATTCTGGCATTATTTCTATCCAAACTGGGTTGAGATAGGCCGAGAAAGTGAGAAAAATTTTTGTCCCAAATTCCGTTCCTACCTGACCCGGGCTCGAAAATTGCAAAAAAGAGAGCAAAAAAATTCAAAAACATCATTCCAGCAATTTTTCTATCCAAATTGGGCTAAGATAGATCTAAAACGAGTGGAAAAAAAATCGTCTTGAATTCCGTTCCTCCCCAACCCAAGCAAAAAAATTCTCAAAATACTAGCAAAAAAATTTTAAAAAAAAAAAATCATTTTGTATTATTTCTATCCAAACCGGGTTAAGATAGGCCGAGAAAGAGAAAAAAAAATTTTGTCCCTAATTCCGTTCCTCCCTAGGCATGAAAATTCCCAAAAAAATAGCAAAAATATTCCGAAAATTAAAAAACTTCATTCTTGCATTATTTGTATCCAAACCGGATTTAGATAGGCCGAGAAAGAGAAAAAAAAATAGTCTTGAATTATGTTCCTACCCGAACCGGTCTAGAAAATTCCCAAAAAAATAGTAAAAAAATTTAAAAATATCATCCCAGCAATATTTCTATCCAAACTGGGCTGAGATAGGTCTAAAACGAGTGGAAAAAAAATTGTCTTGAATTCCGTTCCTCCCCGACCCAAGCAAAAAAATTCTCAAAAAACTAGCAAAAAAATTTGAAAAAATAAAAAAAATCATTTTGGTATTATTTCTATCCAAACCGGGTTAAGATAGGCCGAGAAAGAGAAAAAAAAAATTTTCGTCCCGAATTCCGTTCCTCCCTGGGCATGAAAATTCCCAAAAAAATAGCAAAAATATTCCGAAAATTAAAAAACTTCATTCTGGCATTATTTGTATCCAAACCGGATTTAGATAGGCCGAGAAAGAGAAAAAAAAAATAGTCTTGAATTATATTCCTACCCGACCCGGTCTAGAAAATTCCCAAAAAAATAGTAAAAAAATTCAAAAAATTTAAAAATATCATCCCAGCAATATTTCTATCCAAACTGGGCTAAGATTGGCCTAGAATGAGAGAAAAAAAAAAATTGTCCCCAATTCCGTTCCTATCCAACCCGGGCAAGAAAATTCTGAAAAAAATAGCAAAAGAGCTCAAAAAACTAAAAAAACCTCATTCTGGCAATATTTCTATCAAAACATGGTTCAGATAGGCCGAGAAAGAGAAAAAAAAAATTACGTCCCGCTTTCTGTTTCTACCCGACCTAGCAAGAAAATTCTCAAAAAAATAGCAAAAAATTAAAAACATCATTCTGGCATTATTTTTATCCAAATTGGGTTGGGATAGGCCGAGAAAGAGAGAACTAAATTTTTGTCCCGAGTTCCGTTCCAATCCGACCCAGGATATAACATTCCAAAAAAACAGCAAAAAAAAAAAAAATCAAAATATTAAAAATCATCATTCTGGTGTTCTTTTCTATCCAAACAGTGTTTAGATAGGCCAAGAAAGAGAAAATAAAAATTTTTGTCCTAAATTCCGTTCCTATCCAACTTGGGTAAGGAAATTTCGAAAACACTATCAAAAAAATTCAAAAAATTAAAAAACTTCATTTTGACATTATTTCTATCCAAACCAGGTTGAGATAGGCTGAAAAAGTGAAAAAAAAAAAAAAAAAAAAATCGTCCTAAATCCCGTTCCTACCCGAACCTGGCAGGAAAATTCTCAAAAAAATACGAAAAAAATTCAAAAATTTAAAAATCTTCATTCTGGCATTATTTCTATCCAAACCAGGTCGAGATAGGACGAGAATGAAAGGAAACAATTTTTGTCCCGAATTCCGCTCCTACCCGACCCGGGTAAGAAAATTCCAAAAAAAAAAAATCAAAGAAATTAAAAAAATTAAAAAACTTCATTCTTGAATTATTTCTATCCACACCGGGTTCAGATAGGCCGAGAAAGAGAGAAAATATTTTCACTCCGAATTCCATTCCTACCCGACCCGGGCTAGAAAATTCCAATAAAAATAGCAAAAAAAAATTTTAAAATCAAAAAAATCATTCCGGCAATATTTACATCCAAGCCAGGTTGAGATAGGCCAAGAAAAAAAAAAAAATTCGTGCCGAATTTCATTCCAACCCAATCAGGGCTCGAAAATTCCAAAAAAATAGAAAAAAAATCAACATTTAATAAAACTTCATTCTGGCAAGATTATATATAAACCGGGTTGAGATATGCCGAGAAAGAGAAAAAAAAATAAAATTTCCCGAATTGCACTCCTGCTCGACACGGACAAAAAAAATTGCAAAAACATTTAAAAATTTTAAAAACTTCATTCTGGCATTATTTCTATCCAAACTGAGGTGAGACAGAACGAAAAAGAGAAAAAAAAAAGTTTTCGTCCCAATTTCCTTTCCCACCCGACCAGGCTTTAGAATTCCCAAAAAAATTCAAAAAATTAAACTTCATTCCAACAATATTTCTATCCAAACCGTGCTGAGATTGACTGAGAAAGAGAAAAAAAAATCATCCCGAATTCTGTTCCAACCAATCCCGGGCAAGAAAATTCTCAAAAAAATTCAAAAAATTAAAAAACATCATTCCCGCGATATTACTATCCAAACCGGGTTGAGATAGACCTAGAATTAGGGAAAAAAATTCATCCCGAATTCCATTCTTACCCGACCCGAGAAAGAAAATTCTCAAAAAAATACAAAAAATTCAAAAAACTAAAAAACTTCAGTTTAGCATTATTTCTATCCAAACCAAGTAGAGATAGGCCGAGAAAGAGTGAAAAAAAATAATAATAATTTGTCCTGAATTCTGTTCCTACTCAACACAGGAAAGAAATTTCACGAAAAAATAGCAGAAAAATTCAAAATTTTAAAAAACTTCATTCTGGAATTATTTCTATCCAAACCGGGTTGAGATAGGCAAACAAAGAGAGAAAAAAAATTTCGTCCCAAATTCCATTCCTACAAGACCAGGGCTAGAAAATTCCCAAAAAAAAGAGCAAGAAAATTCAAAAAATTAAAAAATATCATTCCAACAATACTTTTATCCTATTCGAGTTGCGATAGGCCAAGAAAGAGGAAAAAAAAAATTTCCCTAATTCCGTTCCTACCCGACCTGGACAAGAAAATTCCCAAAAAATAGCAAAAAAATTCAAAAAATTAAAAAAACTTCACTCTAGCAATATTTCTATCCAGACCGGGTTGAGATAGGCCGAGAAAGAGAGAAATAAATTTTCATCCTGAATTCCGTTCCTACCCGACCCGAGATATAAAATTCCAAAAAAATAGTAAAAAAAATTCAAAAATTAGAAAACTTCTTTCTGGAATTATTTTCTATCCAAGCAGTGTTCAGATAGGCCGAGAAAGAGAAAAAAAAATTCGTCTTGAATTCCGTTCCTTCCCGACCCGGGCAAGAAAATTCACAAAAAAATTCAAAAGAAATAAAAAATAAAAAATAATTCTAGCATTATTTCTATCCAAACCGGGTTGAGACAGGCCGAGAAAGAGAAAAAAAAAAAAATTGTACCGAATTCCGTTCCTACCCGACTCGGGCAAGAAAATTCCCAAAAAAATAGCAAAGGAATTCAAAAAATTAAAAAACCTCATTCTGGCATTATTTGTATCCAAACTGGATTGAGACAGGCCAAGAAAGAGAAAAAAAAATTAGTCTTGAATTCCGTTACTACCCGACCCGGTTTAGAAAATTCCAAAAAAAAATAGCAAAAAATATAAAAAAAAAATTTAAAAACATCATTTTAGCAATATTTTCTATCCAAACTAGGCTAAGATTGGCCTAGAAAGGGGAAAAAAAAATCCATCCCAAATTTCGTTCCTACCCGACCCGAGCAATAAAATTCTCAAAAAAATAGTAAAATAATTCAAAAAATTAAAAAACTTCATTATGGCAATATTTCTATCCAAACCGAGTTGAGATAGACTGAGAAAGAGAAAAAAAATTTTGTCCCGAATTACATTCTTATCCGACCCGAGCAAGAAAATTCCCAAAACAATTGCAAAAAAATTCAAAAAATTAAAAAATTTCATTCTGGCATTATTTCTCTCAAAACCGGGTTGAGAGAGGCGACAAAGAGAGAAAAAAATTTTCATCCCAAATTCCGTTCCTACCCGACCCGAGATATAAAATTCCAAAAAAATAGCAAAAAAAAATTCAAAAAATTAAAACACTTCATTCCAGCGTTCTTTTCAATCCAAACAGGGTTTAGATAGGTCGAGAGAGAGAAGAAAAAAAATTTCGTCTTGAATTCCGTTCCCACCTGACCTGGCAAGAAAATTCCCAAAACAATAGCAACAAAATTCAAAAAACTAAAAAACTTCATTCTGGCATTATTTCTATCCAAACTGGGTTGAAATTGGACGAAAAAGAGAAAAAAAGAAAAAAAATTCCATCCCGAATTCCGTTTCTACCCAACCCGGGCTCGAAAATTGCAAAAAAATTATAAAAATTATAAAAAAAAAACATCATTCCAGCAATATTTCTATACAAACCGGGCTAAGATAGGCCTAAAATGAGAATAATAAAAAAAAATTCATCTTGAATTCCGTTCCTACATGACCCGGGCAAGAAAATTCTCATAAAAATAGCCAAAAAAAAAAAATCATCATCATCCAGGCTTCATTTCAAGACGAAACGGGTCAGGACAGGCCAAAAAATAGAAAACAAAGAAACTTTCCTTCCTATCCGTTCGAACCCGACCCGAGTTAGAAAATTCAAAAAAAAAATGCAAAAAAATTCTTAAAATTAAAAAACATCATCCAGGTTTCATTTCTAGATGAAATGGGTGAAGACGGGCCAAAAAATAGAGAACAAAAACAATTTTCTTCGTATCCGTTCGAACCCGACCCGAGTTAGAAAATTCAAAAATAAATGCAAAAAAATTTTAAAAATTAAAAAACATCATCCAGGCTTCATTTCAAGACGAAACAGGTCAAGACAGGCCGAAAAATAGAGAACGAAAAAAATTTCTTTCCTATCCGTTCGAACCCTACCTGACTTAGAAAATTCAAAAATAAATGTAAAAAAATTCCAAAAATTAAAAAACATCATCCAAGCTTCATTTCAAGACGAAACGGGTCAGGACAGGCCAAAAAATAGAGAACAAAAGAAATTTCTTTTCTATCCGTTTGAACCCGACCCGAGTTAGAAAATTCAAAAATAAATGCAAAAAAATTCTAAAAATTAAAAAACATCATCCAAGTTTCATTTCAAGATGAAACGGGTGAAGACAGGCCGAAAAATAGAGAACAAAAATAATTTCCTTCCAATCCATTCGAACAAGACCCGAGTTAGAAAATTCAAAAATAAATGCAAAAAAATTCTAAAAATTAAAAAACATCAGTCAGGTTTCATTTCAAGACGAAACGGGAGTTGACAGGCCAAAAAATAGAGTATAAAAAAAATTTATTTCCTATCCATTCGAACCCGACCCGAGTTAGAGAATTCAAAAATAAATGCAAAAAAATTCTAAAAATTATAAAACATCATCCAGGCTTCATTTCAAGATGAAACGGGCCAGAACAGGTCGAAAAATAGAGAACAAAAATAATTTCCTTCCTATCCGTACGAACCCGACCCAAGTTAGAAAATTCAAAAATAAATGCAAAAAAATTTTAAAAATTAAAAAACATCATCCGGGCTTCATTTAAAGAAGAAACGGGTCAGGACAGGCCGAAAAATAGAGAACAAAAAAAATGTCCTTCCTATCCGTTCGAACCCGAACCGAGTTAGAGAATTCAAAAATAAATGCAAAAAAATTCTAAAAATTATAAAACATCATCCAGGCTTCATTTCAAGATGAAACGGGCCAGAACAGGTCGAAAAATAGAGAACAAAAATAATTTCCTTCCTATCCGTACGAACCCGACCCGAGTTAGAAAATTCAAAAATAAATGCAAAAAAATTTTAAAAATTAAAAAACATCATCCGGGCTTCATTTAAAGAAGAAACGGGTCAGGACAGGCCGAAAAATAGAGAACAAAAAAAATGTCCTTCCTATCCGTTCGAACCCGACCCGAGTTAGAGAATTCAAAAATAAATGCAAAAAAATTTTAAAAATTAAAAAACATCATCCAGGCCTCATTTCAAGACGAAACAGGCCAGGACAGGCCGAAAAAAAGAGAACAAAAATAATTTCCTTCCTATTCGTTCAAACCGGACCCGAGTTACAAAATTCAAAAATAAATGCAAAAAAATTATAAAAATTAAAAAACATCATTCAGGTTTCATTTCAAGACGAAACGGGAGAAGACAGGCCAAAAAATAGAGTATAAAAAAAATTTCTTTCCTATCCATTCGAACCCGACCCGAGTTAGAGAATTCAAAAATAAATGCAAAAAAATTCTACAAATTAAAAAACATCATCCAGGCTTCATTTCCTGATGAAACGGGCCAGGATAGGCCGAAAAATAGAGAATAAAAATAATTTCCTTCCTATCCATTCGAACCAGACCCGAGTTAGAAAATTCAAAAATAAATGCGAAAAAATACTAAAAATTAAAAAACGTCATCTGGTCTTCGTTTCAAGACGAAACGAGTCAGGACAGGCCGAAAAATAGAGAACAAAAAAAATTTCCTTCCTATCCGTTCGAACCTGACCCGAGTTAGAAAATTCAAAAATAAATGCAAAAAAATTTTAAAAATTAAAAAACATCATCCGGGCTTCATTTCAAGTCGAAACGGGTCAGGACAGGTTGAAAAATAGAGAACAAAAAAAATTTCCTTCCTATCCGTTCGAACCCGACCCGAGTTAGAGAATTCAAAAATAAATGCAATAAAATTTTAAAAATTAAAAAACATCATCCAGACTTCATTTCAAGACGAAACGGGCCAGGACAGGGCGGAAAAAAGAGAACAAAAATAATTTCCTTCCTATCCGTTCGAACCCAGCCCAAGTTAGAAAATTCGAAAAGAAATGCAAAAAAATTTTAAAAATTAAAAAACGTCATCCAGGCTTCATTTCAAGACGAAATAGGTCAGGACAAGCCGAAAAATAGAGAACAAAGAAAATTTCAATCCTATCCGTTCGAACCCGACCCGAGTTAGAAAATTCAAAAATAAATGCAAAAAAATTCTAAAAAAGAAAAAACATCATGCAGGCTTCATTTCATGAGGAAACAGGACAGGACAGGCCGAAAAATAGAGAACAAAAAAAATTTCCTTTCTATCCGTTCGAACCCTACCCGAGTTAGAAAATTCAAAAATAAATGCAAAAAAATTCTAAAAATTAAAAAACATCATCCAGGCTTCATTTCATGATGAAACGGACCAGGACAGGCCGAAAATAGAGAACCAAAATAATTTCCTTCCTATCCGTTCGAACAAGACCAAAGTTAGAAAATTCAAAAATAAATGCCAAACAGTTCTAAAAATTAAAAAACATCTTCCAGGCTTCATTTCAAGACGAAACGGGTCAGGATAGGCCGAAAAATAGAGAACAAATGAAATTTCTTTCCAATCCGTTTGAACCCGACCCGAGTTAGAAAATTCAAAAATAAATGCAAAAAAATTCTAAAAATTAAAAAACATCATCCAGGTTTCATTTCATGATGAAACGGACCAGGATAGGCCGAAAATAGAGAACCAAAATAATTTCCTTCCTATCCGTTCGAACAAGACCCAAGTTAGAAAATTCAAAAATAAATGCCAAACAGTTCTAAAAATTAAAAAACATCTTCCAGGCTTCATTTCAAGACGAAACGGGTCAGGATAGGCCGAAAAATAGAGAACAAATGAAATTTCTTTCCAATCCGTTTGAACCCGACCCGAGTTAGAAAATTCAAAAATAAATGCAAAAAAATTCTAAAAATTAAAAAACATCATCCAGGTTTCATTTCAAGACAAAACGGGTAAGACGCGCCGAAAAATAGAGAATAAAAAAAATTTCTTTCCTATCCGTTCGAACTCGACCCGAGTTAGAGAATTCAAACATAAATTCAAAAAAATTTTAAAAATTAAAAACCATCATCCAGGCTTCATTTCAAGACGAAACGGGCAAAAACAGGCCGAAAAATAGAGAACAAAACTAATTTCTTTCCTATCCGTTCAAACTCGGCCCGAGTTAGAAAATTCGAAAATAAACGCAAAAAAAATTTTGAAATTAAAAAACAACATCCAGGCTTCATTTCAAGACGAAACGGGTCAGGACAAGCCGAAAAATAGAGAACAAAGAAAATTTCATTCCTATCCGTTCGAACCCGACCCGAGTTATAAAAATCAAAAATACATGCAAAAAAATTCTAAAAATTAAAAAACATCATCCAGGTTTCATTTCAAGAGGAAACGGTTGAAGACGTGTCGAAAAAGAGAGAATAAAAACAATTTCTTTCCTATCCGTTCGAACCCGACCCGAGTTAGAGAATTCAAACATAAATGCAAAAAAATATTAAAAATTAAAAAACATCATCCAGGCTTCATTTCAAGACGAAACGGGCAAGGACAGGCCGAAAAATAGAGAACAAAAATAATTTCTTCCTATCCGTTCAAACCCGGCCCGAGTTAGAAAATTCGAGAAAAAATGCAAAAAAATTTAAAAAATTAAAAAACAACATCCAGGCTTCATTTCAAGACGAAACAGGTCAGAACAAGCCGAAAAAATAGAGAACAAAGAAAATTTCATTCCTATCCGTTTGAACCCGTCCCGAGTTATAAAATTCAAAAATAAATGCAAAAAAATTCTAAAAATTAAAAACCATCATCCAGGTTTCATTTCAAGAGGAAACGGGTGAAGACATGACGAAAAATAGAGAATAAAAAATATTTCTTTCCTATCCGTTTGAACCCGACCCGAGTTAGAGAATTCAAATATAAATGCAAAAAAATTTTAAAATTAAAAAACATCATCCAGGCTTCATTTCAAGACGAAACGGGCAATGACATGCCGAAAAATAGAGAACAAAAATAATTTCCTTCCTATCCGTTCGAATCCGGCCCGAGTTAGAAAATTCGAAAATAAATGCAAAAAAATTTTAAAAATTAAAAAACAACATTCAGGCTTCATTTCAAGACGAAACAGGTCAGGACAAGACGAAAAATAGAGAACAAAGAAAATTTCATTCCTATCCGTTCGAACCCGACCCGAGTTATAAAAATAAAGAATAAATGCAAAAAAATTCTAAAAATTAAAAAACGTCATCCAGGTTTCATTTCAAGAGGAAACGGTTGAAGACGTGCCGAAAAAGAGAGAATAAAAAAAATTTCTTTCCTATCCGTTCGAACCCGACCCGAGTTAGAGAATTCAAACATAAATGCAAAAAAATTTTAAAAATTAAAAAACATCATCCAGGCTTCATTTCAAGACGAAACGTGCAAGGACAGGCCGAAAAATAGAGAACAAAAATAATTTCTTCCTATCCGTTCGAACCCGGCCCGAGTTAGAAAATTCGAAAAAAAATGCAAAAAAATTTTAAAAATTAAAAAACAACATCCAGGCTTCATTTCAAGACGAAACGGTCAGGACAAGCCGAAAAATAGAGAACAAAGAAAATTTCATTCCTATCCGTTCGAACCCGACCCGAGTTATAAAAATCAAAAATACATGCAAAAAAATTCTAAAAATTAAAAAACATCATCCAGGTTTCATTTCAAGAGGAAACGGTTGAAGACGTGCCGAAAAAGAGAGAATAAAAACAATTTCTTTCCTATCCGTTCGAACCCGACCCGAGTTAGAGAATTCAAACATAAATGCAAAAAAATATTAAAAATTAAAAAACATCATCCAGGATTCATTTCAAGACGAAACGGGCAAGGACAGGCCGAAAAATAGAGAATAAAAATAACTTCTTCCTATCCGTTCAAACCCGGCCCGAGTTAGAAAATTCGAGACAAAATGCAAAAAAATTTAAAAAATTAAAAAACAACATCTAGGCTTCATTTCAAGACGAAACAGGTCAGAACAAGCCGAAAAATAGAGAACAAAGAAAATTTCATTCCTATCCGTTTGAACCCGTCCCGAGTTATAAAATTCAAAAATAAATGCAAAAAAATTCTAAAAATTAAAAACCATCATCCAGGTTTCATTTCAAGAGGAAACGGGTGAAGACATGACGAAAAATAGAGAATAAAAAATATTTCTTTCCTATCCGTTCGAACCCGACCCGAGTTAGAGAATTCAAATATAAATGCAAAAAAATTTTAAAATTAAAAAACATCATCCAGGCTTCATTTCAAGACGAAACGGGCAATGACATGCCGAAAAATAGAGAACAAAAATAATTTCCTTCCTATCCGTTCGAATCCGGCCCGAGTTAGAAAATTCGAAAATAAATGCAAAAAAATTTTAAAAATTAAAAAACAACATTCAGGCTTCATTTCAAGACGAAACAGGTCAGGACAAGACGAAAAATAGAGAACAAAGAAAATTTCATTCCTATCCGTTCGAACCCGACCCGAGTTATAAAAATCAAAAATACATGCAAAAAAATTCTAAAAATTAAAAAACATCATCCAGGTTTCATTTCAAGAGGAAACGGTTGAAGACGTGCCGAAAAAGAGAGAATAAAAACAATTTCTTTCCTATCCGTTCGAACCCGACCCGAGTTAGAGAATTCAAACATAAATGCAAAAAAATATTAAAAATTAAAAAACATCATCCAGGCTTCATTTCAAGACGAAACGGGCAAGGACAGGCCGAAAAATAGAGAACAAAAATAATTTCTTCCTATCCGTTCAAACCCGGCCCGAGTTAGAAAATTCGAGAAAAAATGCAAAAAAATTTAAAAAATTAAAAAACAACATCCAGGCTTCATTTCAAGACGAAACAGGTCAGAACAAGCCGAAAAAATAGAGAACAAAGAAAATTTCATTCCTATCCGTTTGAACCCGTCCCGAGTTATAAAATTCAAAAATAAATGCAAAAAAATTCTAAAAATTAAAAACCATCATCCAGGTTTCATTTCAAGAGGAAACGGGTGAAGACATGACGAAAAATAGAGAATAAAAAATATTTCTTTCCTATCCGTTTGAACCCGACCCGAGTTAGAGAATTCAAATATAAATGCAAAAAAATTTTAAAATTAAAAAACATCATCCAGGCTTCATTTCAAGACGAAACGGGCAATGACATGCCGAAAAATAGAGAACAAAAATAATTTCCTTCCTATCCGTTCGAATCCGGCCCGAGTTAGAAAATTCGAAAATAAATGCAAAAAAATTTTAAAAATTAAAAAACAACATTCAGGCTTCATTTCAAGACGAAACAGGTCAGGACAAGACGAAAAATAGAGAACAAAGAAAATTTCATTCCTATCCGTTCGAACCCGACCCGAGTTATAAAAATAAAGAATAAATGCAAAAAAATTCTAAAAATTAAAAAACGTCATCCAGGTTTCATTTCAAGAGGAAACGGTTGAAGACGTGCCGAAAAAGAGAGAATAAAAAAAATTTCTTTCCTATCCGTTCGAACCCGACCCGAGTTAGAGAATTCAAACATAAATGCAAAAAAATTTTAAAAATTAAAAAACATCATCCAGGCTTCATTTCAAGACGAAACGTGCAAGGACAGGCCGAAAAATAGAGAACAAAAATAATTTCTTCCTATCCGTTCGAACCCGGCCCGAGTTAGAAAATTCGAAAAAAAATGCAAAAAAATTTTAAAAATTAAAAAACAACATCCAGGCTTCATTTCAAGACGAAACGGTCAGGACAAGCCGAAAAATAGAGAACGAAAAAATCCAGGCTTCATTTCCGAAACGAAGGACAAGAATTCAAAATAAATGAAAAATAAAGAAAAATTCCTTGTTCGCTTCATTTTTTTTCATTCCTATCCGTTTTCCCGAGTTAGAAAATTCAAAAATAAATGCAAAAAAATTTTAAAAATTAAAAAACATCATCCAGGCTTCATTTCAAGACGAAACGGGTCAGGACAGGCCGAAAAATAAGAAAAAAAAAATTTCTTCCTATCCGTTCGAACCCGACCCGAGTTAGAAAATTCAAAAATAAATGCAAAAATTTTTTAAAAATTAAAAAACATCATCCACGCTTCATTTCAAGACGAAACGGGTCAGGACAGGCCGAAAAATAGAGAACGAAAAAAATTTCCTTCCTATCCGTTCGAACCCGACCCGAGTTAGAGAATTCAAAAATAATGCAAAAAAATTCTAAAATTTAAAAAACATCATCCGGGCTTCATTTCAAGACGAAACAGGTCAGGACAGGCCGAAAAATAGAGAACAAAAAAATTTTCCTTCCTATCCGTTCGAACCCGACCCGAGTTAGAGAATTCAAAAATAAATGCAAAAAAATTTTAAAAATTACAAAACATCATCCAGGTTCCATGTCAAGACAAAACAAGTGAAGAGAGGCCGAAAAATAGAGAATAAAAAACAATTATTTCCTATCCGTTCGAACCCGACCCGAGTTAGAGAATTCAAAAATAAATGCAAAAAAATTCCAAAAATTAAAAAATATCATCCAGGCTTCATTTCAAGACGAAACGGGTCAGGACAGGCAGAAAAATAGAGAACAAAAAAAATTTCCTTCCTATCCGTTCGAACAAGACCCGAGTTAGAAAATTCAAAAATAAATGCAAAAAAATTCTAAAAATTAGAAAATATCATCCAGGCTTCATTTCAAGATGAAACGGGTCAGGGCAGGCCGAAAAATAGAGAACAAAAAAATTTCCTTCCTATCCGTTCGAACCCGACCCGAGTTAGAAAATTAAAAAATAAATGGAAAAAAATTTTAAAAATTAAAAAACATCATCCAGGCTTCATTTCAAGGCGAAACAGGTCAGGACAAGCCAAAAAATAGAGAACAAAAAAAAATTTCCTTCCTATCCGTTCGAACCAGAACCGAGTTAGAAAATTCAAAAATAAATGCCAAAAAATTCTAAAAATTAAAAAACATTATCCAGGCTTCATTTCAAGACAAAACGGGCTAGGACTGGCCGAAAAATAGAGAACAAAAACAATTTTCTTCGTATCCGTTCGAACCCGACCCGAGTTAGAAAATTCAAAAATAAATGCAAAAAAATTTTAAAAATTAAAAAACATCATCTAGGCTTCATTTCAAGACGAAACGGGCTAGGACTGGGCGAAAAATAGAGAACAAAAACAATTTTCTTCGTATCCGTTCGAACCCGACCCGAGTTAGTAAATTCAAAAATAAATGCAAAAAAATTTTAAAAATTAAAAAACATCATCTAGGCTTCATTTCAAGACGAAACGGGCTAGGACAGGCCGAAAAATCAAGAAAGAAAACAATTTTCTTCGTATCCGTTCGAACCCGACCCGAGTTAGAAAATTCAAAAATAAATGCAAAAAATTTTTAAAAATTAAAAAACATCATCCACGCTTCATTTCAAGACGAAACGGGTCAGGACAGGCCGAAAAATAGAGAAAGAAAAAAATTTCCTTCCTATCCGTTCTAACCCGACCCGAGTTAGAGAATTCAAAAATTAATGCAAAAAAATTCTAAAATTTAAAAAACATCATCCGGGCTTCATTTCAAGACGAAACAGGTCAGGACAGGCCGAAAAATAGAGAACAAAAAAATTTTCCTTCCAATCCGTCTAACCCGACCCGAGTTAGAGAATTCAAAAATAAATGCAAAAAAATTTTAAAAATTACAAAACATCATCCAGGTTCCATGTCAAGACAAAACAAGTGAAGACAGGCCAAAAAATAGAGAATAAAAAACAATTATTTCCTATCCGTTCGAACCCGACCCGAGTTAGAGAATTCAAAAAGAAATGCAAAAAAATTCCAAAAATTAAAAAATATCATCCAGGCTTCATTTCAAGACGAAACGGGTCAGGACAGGCCGAAAAATAGAGAACAAAAAAAATTTCCTTCCTATCCGTTCGAACAAGACCCGAGTTAGAAAATTCAAAAATAAATGCAAAAAAATTCTAAAAATTAGAAAATATCATCCAGGCTTCATTTCAAGATGAAACGGGTCAGGGCAGGCCGAAAAATAGAGAACAAAAAAATTTCCTTCCTATCCGTTCGAACCCGACCCGAGTTAGAAAATTAAAAAATAAATGGAAAAAAATTTTAAAAATTAAAAAACATCATCCAGGCTTCATTTCAAGGCGAAACGGGTCAGGACAGCCAAAAAATAGAGACAAAAAAAAATTTCCTTCCTATCCGTTCGAACCAGAACCGAGTTAGAAAATTCAAAAATAAATGCAAAAAAATTCTAAAAATTAAAAAACATCATCCAGGCTTCATTTCATGACGAAACGGACCAGGAAAGGCCGAAAATAGAGAACCAAAATAATTTCCTTCCTATCCGTTCGAACAAGACCCAAGTTAGAAAATTCAAAAATAAATGCAAAAAAATTCTAAAAATTAAAAAACATCTTCCAGGCTTCATTTCAAGACGAAACGGGTCAGGACCGGCCGAAATATAGAGAACAAAAGAAATTTCTTTCCTATCCGTTTGAACCCGAACCGAGTTAGAAAATTCAAAAATTAATGCAAAAAAATTCTAAACATTAAAAAACATCATCCAGATTTCATTTCACGACGAAACTGGTGAAGACGTGCCGAAAAATAGAGAATAAAGAAAATTTCTTTCCTATCCGTTCGAACCCGACCTGAGTTAGAGAATTCAAACATAAATTCAAAAAAATTTAAAATATTAAAAAACATCATCCAGGCTTCATTTCAAGACGAAACGGGCAAGGACAGGCCGAAAAATAGAGAACAAAAGTAATTTCCTTCCTATTCGTTCGAACTCGGCCGGTGTTAGAAAATTCGAAATAAAGGCAAAAAAAATTTTTAAATTAAAAATCAACATCCAGGCTTCATTTCAAGACGAAACGGGTCAGGACAAGCCGAAAAATAGAGAACAAAGAAAATTTCATTCCTATCCGTTCAAACCCGTCCCGAGTTATAAAATTCAAAATTAAATGCAAAAAAATTCTAAAAATTAAAAACCATCATCCAGGTTTCATTTCAAGAGGAAACGGGTGAAGACATGCCAAAAAATAGAGAATAAAAAATATTTCTTTCCTATCCGTTCGAACCCGACCCGAGTTAGAGAATTCAAACATAAATGCAAAAAAATTTTAAAATTAAAAAACATCATCCAGGCTTCATTTCAAGACGAAACGGGCAAGGACAGGCCGAAAAATAGAGAACAAAAATAATTTCCTTCCTATCCGTTCGAATCCGGCCCGAGTTAGAAAATTCGAAAATAAATGCAAAAAAATTTTAAAAATTAAAAAACAACATCCAGGCTTCATTTCAAGACGAAACAGGTCAGGACAAGCTGAAAAATAGAGAACAAAGAAAATTTCAATCCTATCCGTTCGAACCCGACCCAAGGTAGAAAATTCAAAAATAAATGCAAAAAAATTTTAAAAATTAAAAAACATCATCCAGGCTTCATTTCAAGACGAAACGGGCTAGGACAGGCCGAAAAATCGAGAAAGAAAACAATTTTTTTCGTATCCGTTCGAACCCGACCCGAGTTACAAAATTCAAAAATAAATGTAAAAAATTTTTAAAAATTAAAAAACATCATCCAGGCTTCAGTTCAAGACGAAACGGGTCAGGACAGGCCGAAAAATAGAGAACGAAAAAAATTTCCTTCCTATCCGTTCGAACCCGACCCGAGTTAGAGAATTCAAAAATAAATGCAAAAAAATTCTAAAATTTAAAAAACATCATCCGGGCTTCATTTCAAGACGAAATAGGTCAGGACAGGCAGAAAAATAGAGAACAAAAAAATTTTCCTTCCTATCCGTTCGAACCCGACCCGAGTTAGAGAATTCAAAAATAAATGCAAAAAAGTTCCAAAAATTAAAAAATATCATCCAGGCTTCATTTCAAGACGAAACGGGTCAGGACAGGCAGAAAAATTGAGAACAAAAAAAATTTCCTTCATATCCGTTCGAACAAGACCCGAGTTAGAAAATTCAAAAATAAATGCAAAAAAATTCTAAAAATTGGAAAATATCATCCAGGCTTCATTTCAAGACGAAACGGGTCAGGGCAGGCCGAAAAATAGAGAACAAAAAAATTTCCTTCCTATCCGTTCGAACCCAACCCGAGTTAGAAAATTAAAAAATAAATTGAAAAAAATTTTAAAAATTAAAAAACATCATCCAGGCTTCATTTCAAGGCGAAACGGGTCAGGACAAGCCAAAAAATAGAGAACAAAAAAAATTTCCTTCCTATCCGTTCGAACCAGAACCGAGTTAGAAAATTCAAAAATAAATGCCAAAAAATTCTAAAAATTAAAAAACATCATCCAGACTTCATTTCAAGACGAAACGGGCTTGGACTGGCCGAAAAATAGAGAACAAAAACAATTTTCTTCGTATCCGTTCGAACCCGACCCGAGTTAATAAATTCAAAAATAAATGCAAAAAAATTTTAAAAATTAAATAACATCATCTAGGCTTCATTTCAAGACGAAACGGGCAAGGACAGGCCGAAAAATCAAGAAAGAAAACAATTTTCTTCGTATCCGTTCGAACCCGACCCAAGTTAGAAAATTCAAAAATAAATGCAAAAAATTTTTAAAAATTAAAAAACATCATCCAGGCTTCATTTCAAGACGAAACGGGTCAGGACAGGCCGAAAAACATAGAAAGAAAAAAATTTCCTTCCTATCCGTTCTAACCCGACCCGAGTTAGAGAATTCAAAAATTAATGCAAAAAAATTCTAAAATTTAAAAAACATCATCCGGGCTTCATTTCAAGACGAAACAGGTCAGGACAGGCCGAAAAATAGAGAACAAAAAAATTTTCCTTCCAATCCGTCGAACCCGACCCGAGTTACAGAATTCAAAAATAAATGCAAAAAAATTTTAAAAATTACAAAATATCATCCAGGTTCCATGTCAAGACAAAACAAGTGAAGACAGGCCAAAAAATAGAGAATAAAAAACAATTATTTCCTATCCGTTCGAACCCGACCCGAGTTAGAGAATTCAAAAAGAAATGCAAAAAAATTCCAAAAATTAAAAAATATCATCCAGGCTTCATTTCAAGACGAAATCGGTCAGGACAGGCCGAAAAATGGAGAACAAAAAAAATTTCCTTCCTATCCGTTCGAACAAGAACCGAGGTAGAAAATTCAAAAATAAATGCAAAAAAATTCTAAAAATTAGAAAATATCATCCAGGCTTCATTTCAAGATGAAACGGGTCAGGACAGGCCGAAAAATAGAGAACAAAAAAATTTCCTTCCTATCCGTTCGAACCCGACCCGAGTTAGAAAATTAAAAAATAAATGGAAAAAAATTTTAAAAATTAAAAAACATCATCCAGGCTTCATTTCAAGGCGAAACGGGTCAGGACAAGCCAAAAAATAGAGAACAAAAAAAAATTTCCTTCCTATCCGTTCGAACCAGAACCGAGTTAGAAAATTCAAAAATAAATGCCAAAAAATTCTAAAAATTAAAAAACATCATCCAGGCTTCATTTCATGACGAAACGGACCAGGACAGGCTGAAAATAGAGAACCAAAATAATTTCCTTCCTATCCGTTCGAACAAGACCCAAGTAAGAAAATTCAAAAATAAATGCAAAAAAATTCTAAAAATTAAAAAACATCTTCCAGGTTTCATTTCAAGACGAAACGGGTCAGGACCGGCCGAAATATAGAGAACAAAAGAAATTTCTTTCCTATCCGTTTGAACCCGAACCGAGTTAGAAAATTCAAAAATTAATGCAAAAAAATTCTAAACATTAAAAAAAATCATCCAGATTTCATTTCACGACGAAACTGGTGAAGACGTGCCGAAAAATAGAGAATAAAGAAAATTTCTTTCCTATCCGTTCGAACCCGACCTGAGTTAGTGAATTCAAACATAAATTCAAAAAAAATTTAAATATTAAAAAACATCATCCAGGCTTCATTTCAAGACGAAACGGGCAAGGACAGGCCGAAAAATAGAGAACAAAAGTAATTTCCTTCCTATTCGTTCGAACTCGGCCCGTGTTAGAAAATTCGAAATAAAGGCAAAAAAAATTTTTAAATTAAAAATCAACATCCAGGCTTCATTTCAAGACGAAACGGGTCAGGACAAGCCGAAAAATAGAGAACAAAGAAAATTTCATTCCTATCCGTTCAAACCCATCCCGAGTTATAAAATTCAAAATTAAATGCAAAAAAATTCTAAAAATTAAAAACCATCATCCAGGTTTCATTTCAAGAGGAAACGGGTGAAGACATGCCGAAAAATAGAGAATAAAAAATATTTCTTTCCTATCCGTTCGAACCCGACCCGAGTTAGAGAATTCAAACATAAATGCAAAAAAATTTTAAAATTAAAAAACATCATGCAGGCTTCATTTCAAGACGAAACGGGCAAGGACAGGCCGAAAAATAGAGAACAAAAATAATTTCCTTCCTATCCGTTCGAATCCGGCCCGAGTTAGAAAATTCGAAAATAAATGCAAAAAAATTTTAAAAATTAAAAAACAACATCCAGGCTTCATTTCAAGACGAAACAGGTCAGGACAAGCCGAAAAATAGAGAACAAAGAAAATTTCATTCCTATCCGTTCGAACCCGACCCAAGTTAGAAAATTCAAAAATAAATGCAAAAAAATTTTAAAAATTAAAAAACATCATCCAGGCTTCATTTCAAGACGAAACGGGCTAGGACAGGCCGAAAAATCGAGAAAGAAAACAATTTTTTTCGTATCCGTTCGAACCCGACCCGAGTTAGAAAATTCAAAAATAAATGCAAAAAATTTTTAAAAATTAAAAAACATCATCCAGGCTTCATTTCAAGACGAAACGGGTCAGGAGAGGCCGAAAAATAGAGAACGAAAAAAATTTCCTTCCTATCCGTTCGAACCCGACCCGAGTTAGAGAATTCAAAAATAAATGCAAAAAAATTCTAAAATTTGAAAAACATCATCCGGGCTTCATTTCAAGACGAAATAGGTCAGGACAGGCTGAAAAATAGAGAACAAAAAAATTTTCCTTCCAATCCGTCGAACCCGACCCGAGTTAGAGAATTCAAAAATAAATGCAAAAAAATTTTAAAAATTACAAAACATCATCCAGGTTCCATGTCAAGACAAAACAAGTGAAGACAGGCCGAAAAATAGAGAATAAAAAACAATTATTTCCTATCCGTTCGAACCCAACCCGAGTTAGAGAATTCAAAAATAAATGCAAAAAAATTCCAAAAATTAAAAAATATCATCCAGGCTTCATTTCAAGACGAAACGGGTCAGGACAGGCAGAAAAATAGAGAACAAAAAAAATTTCCTTCCTATCCGTTCGAACAAGACCCGAGTTAGAAAATTTAAAAATAAATGCAAAAAAATTCTAAAAATTAGAAAATATCATCCAGGCTTCATTTCAAGGTGAAACGGGTCAGGGCAGGCCGAAAAATAGAGAACAAAAAAATTTCCTTCCTATCCGTTCGAACCCGACCCGAGTTAGAAAATTAAAAAATAAATGGAAAAAAATTTTAAAAATTAAAAAATCATCCAGGCTTCATTCAAGGCAAAACGGTCAGACAGCCAAAAAATAGAGAACAAAAAAATTTCCTTCCTATCCGTTCGAACCCGACCCGAGTTAGAAAATTCAAAAATAAATGCAAAAAAATTTTAAAAATTAAAAAACATCATCTAGGCTTCATTTCAAGACGAAACGGGCTAGGACTGGGCGAAAAATAGAGAACAAAAACAATTTTCTTCGTATCCGTTCGAACCCGACCCGAGTTAGTAAATTCAAAAATAAATGCAAAAAAATTTTAAAAATTAAAAAACATCATCTAGGCTTCATTTCAAGACGAAACGGGCTAGGACAGGCCGAAAAATCAAGAAAGAAAACAATTTTCTTCGTATCCGTTCGAACCCGACCCGAGTTAGAAAATTCAAAAATAAATGCAAAAAATTTTTAAAAATTAAAAAACATCATCCACGCTTCATTTCAAGACGAAACGGGTCAGGACAGGCCGAAAAATAGAGAAAGAAAAAAATTTCCTTCCTATCCGTTCTAACCCGACCCGAGTTAGAGAATTCAAAAATTAATGCAAAAAAATTCTAAAATTTAAAAAACATCATCCGTGCTTCATTTCAAGACGAAACAGGTCAGGACAGGCCGAAAAATAGAGAACAAAAAAATTTTCCTTCCAATCCGTCGAACCCGACCCGAGTTAGAGAATTCAAAAATAAATGCAAAAAAATTTTAAAAATTACAAAACATCATCCAGGTTCCATGTCAAGACAAAACAAGTGAAGACAGGCCGAAAAATAGAGAATAAAAAACAATTATTTCCTATCCGTTCGAACCCGACCCGAGTTAGAGAATTCAAAAAGAAATGCAAAAAAATTCCAAAAATTAAAAAATATCATCCAGGCTTCATTTCAAGACGAAACGGGTCAGGACAGGCCGAAAAATAGAGAACAAAAAAAATTTCCTTCCTATCCGTTCGAACAAGACCCGAGTTAGAAAATTCAAAAATAAATGCAAAAAAATTCTAAAAATTAGAAAATATCATCCAGGCTTCATTCAAGATGAAACGGGTCAGGGCAGTGCCGAAAAAATAGAGAACAAAAAAATTTCCTTCCTATCCGTTCGAACCCGACCCGAGTTAGAAAATTAAAAAATAAATGGAAAAAAATTTTAAAAATTAAAAAACATCATCCAGGCTTCATTTCAAGGCGAAACGGGCTAGGACTGGGCGAAAAATAGAGAACAAAAACAATTTTCTTCGTATCCGTTCGAACCCGACCCGAGTTAGTAAATTCAAAAATAAATGCAAAAAAATTTTAAAAATTAAAAAACATCATCTAGGCTTCATTTCAAGACGAAACGGGCTAGGACAGGCCGAAAAATCAAGAAAGAAAACAATTTTCTTCGTATCCGTTCGAACCCGACCCGAGTTAGAAAATTCAAAAATAAATGCAAAAATTTTTTAAAAATTAAAAAACCTCATCCACGCTTCATTTCAAGACGAAACGGGTCAGGACAGGCCGAAAAATAGAGAAAGAAAAAAATTTCCTTCCTATCCGTTCGAACCCGATCGAAGTTAGAAATTAAATAAATGGCAAAAATTTTAAAAAATTAAAAAAGACATCATCCTAGGCTTCATTTCCAGAACGGGCTAGGACTGGGCGAAAAATAGAGAACAAAAACAATTTTCTTCGTATCCGTTCGAAACCGACCCGAGTTAGTAAATTCAAAAATAAATGCAAAAAAATTTTAAAAATTAAAAAACATCATCTAGGCTTCATTTCAAGACGAAACGGGCTAGGACAGGCCGAAAAATCAAGAAAGAAAACAATTTTCTTCGTATCCGTTCGAACCCGACCCGAGTTAGAAAATTCAAAAATAAATGCAAAAAATTTTTAAAAATTAAAAAACATCATCCACGCTTCATTTCAAGACGAAACGGGTCAGGACAGGCCGAAAAATAGAGAAAGAAAAAAATTTCCTTCCTATCCGTTCTAACCCGACCCGAGTTAGAGAATTCAAAAATTAATGCAAAAAAATTCTAAAATTTAAAAAACATCATCCGTGCTTCATTTCAAGACGAAACAGGTCAGGACAGGCCGAAAAATAGAGAACAAAAAAATTTTCCTTCCAATCCGTCGAACCCGACCCGAGTTAGAGAATTCAAAAATAAATGCAAAAAAATTTTAAAAATTACAAAACATCATCCAGGTTCCATGTCAAGACAAAACAAGTGAAGACAGGCCGAAAAATAGAGAATAAAAAACAATTATTTCCTATCCGTTCGAACCCAACCCGAGTTAGAGAATTCAAAAATAAATGCAAAAAAATTCCAAAAATTAAAAAATATCATCCAGGCTTCATTTCAAGACGAAACGGGTCAGGACAGGCAGAAAAATAGAGAACAAAAAAAATTTCCTTCCTATCCGTTCGAACAAGACCCGAGTTAGAAAATTCAAAAATAAATGCAAAAAAATTCTAAAAATTAGAAAATATCATCCAGGCTTCATTTCAAGATGAAACGGGTCAGGGCAGGCCGAAAAATAGAGAACAAAAAAATTTCCTTCCTATCCTTTCGAACCCGACCCGAGTTAGAAAATTAAAAAATAAATGGAAAAAAATTTTACAAATTAAAAAACATCATCCAGGCTTCATTTCAAGGCGAAACGGGTCAGGACAAGCCAAAAAATAGAGAACAAAAAAAATTTCCTTCCTATCCGTTCGAACCAGAACCGAGTTAGAAAATTCAAAAATAAATGCCAAAAAATTCTAAAAATTAAAAAACATCATCCAGGCTTCATTTCAAGACGAAACGGGCTAGGACTGGCCGAAAAATAGAGAACAAAAACAATTTTCTTCGTATCCGTTCGAACCCGACCCGAGTTAGAAAATTCAAAAATAAATGCAAAAATTTTTTAAAAATTAAAAAACATCATCCACGCTTCATTTCAAGACGAAACGGGTCAGGACAGGCCGTAAAATAGAGAAAGAAAAAAATTTCCTTCCTATACGTTCTAACCCGACCCGAGTTAGAGAATTCAAAAATTAATGCAAAAAAATTCTAAAATTTAAAAAACATCATTCGTGCTTCATTTCAAGACGAAACAGGTCAGGACAGGCCGAAAAATAGAGAACAAAAAAATTTTCCTTCCAATCCGTCGAACCCGACCCGAGTTAGAGAATTCAAAAATAAATGCAAAAAAATTTTAAAAATTACAAAACATCATCCAGGTTCCATGTCAAGACAAAACAAGTGAAGACAGGCCGAAAAATAGAGAATAAAAAACAATTATTTCCTATCCGTTCGAACCCAACCCGAGTTAGAGAATTCAAAAATAAAAGCAAAAAAATTCCGAAAATTAAAAAATATCATCCAGGCTTCATTTCAAGACGAAACGGGTCAGGACAGGCAGAAAAATAGAGAACAAAAAAAATTTCCTTCCTATCCGTTCGAACAAGACCCGAGTTAGAAAATTCAAAAATAAATGCAAAAAAATTCTAAAAATTAGAAAATATCATCCAGGCTTCATTTCAAGATGAAACGGGTCAGGGCAGGCCGAAAAATAGAGAACAAAAAAATTTCCTTCCTATCCGTTCGAACCCGACCCGAGTTAGAAAATTAAAAAATAAATGGAAAAAAATTTTAAAAATTAAAAAACATCATCCAGGCTTCATTTCAAGGCGAAACGGGTCAGGACAAGCCAAAAAATAGAGAACAAAAAAAATTTCCTTCCTATCCGTTCGAACCAGAACCGAGTTAGAAAATTCAAAAATAAATGCCAAAAAATTCTAAAAATTAAAAAACATCATCCAGGCTTCATTTCAAGACGAAACGGGCTAGGACTGGCCGAAAAATAGAGAACAAAAACAATTTTCTTCGTATCCGTTCGAACCCGACCCGAGTTAGAAAATTCAAAAATAAATGCAAAAAAATTTTAAAAATTAAAAAACATCATCTAGGCTTCATTTCAAGACGAAACGGGCTAGGACTGGGCGAAAAATAGAGAACAAAAACAATTTTCTTCGTATCCGTTCGAACCCGACCCGAGTTATTAAATTCAAAAATAAATGCAAAAAAATTTTAAAAATTAAAAAACATCATCTAGGCTTCATTTCAAGACGAAACGGGCTAGGACAGGCCGAAAAATCAAGAAAGAAAACAATTTTCTTCGTATCCGTTCGAACCCGACCCGAGTTAGAAAATTCAAAAATAAATGCAAAAAATTTTTAAAAATTAAAAAACATCATCCACGCTTCATTTCAAGACGAAACGGGTCAGGACAGGCCGAAAAATAGAGAAAGAAAAAAATTTCCTTCCTATTTGTTCTAACCCGACCCGAGTTAGAGAATTCAAAAATTAATGCAAAAAAATTCTAAAATTTAAAAAACATCATCCGTGCTTCATTTCAAGACGAAACAGGTCAGGACAGGCCGAAAAATAGAGAACAAAAAAATTTTCCTTCCAATCCGTCGAACCCGACCCGAGTTAGAGAATTCAAAAATAAATGCAAAAAAATTTTAAAAATTACAAAACATCATCCAGGTTCCATGTCAAGACAAAACAAGTGAAGACAGGCCGAAAAATAGAGAATAAAAAACAATTATTTCCTATCCGTTCGAACCCGACCCGAGTTAGAGAATTCAAAAAGAAATGCAAAAAAATTCCAAAAATTAAAAAATATCATCCAGGCTTCATTTCAAGAAGAAACGGGTCAGGACAGGCCGAAAAATAGAGAACAAAAAAAATTTCCTTCCTATCCGTTCGAACAAGACCCGAGTTAGAAAATTCAAAAATAAATGCAAAAAAATTCTAAAAATTAGAAAATATCATCCAGGCTTCATTTCAAGATGAAACAGGTCAGGGCAGGCCGAAAAATAGAGAACAAAAAAATTTCCTTCCTATCCGTTCGAACCCGACCCGAGTTAGAAAATTAAAAAATAAATGGAAAAAAATTTTAAAAATTAAAAAATATCATCCGGGCTTCATTTCAAGACGAAACGGGTTAGGACAGGCCGAAAAATAGAGAACAAAAAAAATTTCCATCCTATCCGTTCGAACCCGACCCGAGTTAGAGAATTCGAAAATAAATGCAAAGAAATTCTAAAAATTGAAAACCATCATTCAGGTTTCATTTCCAGACGAAACGGGAGAAGACAGGCCTAAAAATAGAGTATAAAAAAATTTCTTTCCTATTCATTCGAACTCGACACGAGTAAGAGAATTAAAAAATAAACGCAAAAAAATTCTAAAAATTAGAAAACATCATCCAGGCTTCATTTCCAGACTAAACGGGCCAGGACGGGCCAAAAAATAGAGAACAAAAATAATTTCCTTCCTATCTGTTCGAACCAGACCCGAGTTTGAAAATTCAAAAATAAATGCAAAAAAATTCTAAAAATTAAAAAACATCATTCAGGTTTCATTTCAAGACGAAACGGGAGAAGTCCGGCCAAAAAATAGAGTATAAAAAAAATTTATTTCCTATCAATTCGAACCCGACCCGGGTTAGAGAATTCAAAAATAAATGCAAAAAAATTCTAAAAATTAAAAAACATCATCCAGGCTTCATGTCCAAACGAAACGGGCCAGGACAGGCCGAAAAATAGAGAACAAAATAAATTTCCTTCCTATCCGTTCGAACCAGACCCGAGTTATAAAATTCAAAAATAAATGCAAAAAAATTCTAAAAATTAAAAAACATCATCCAGACTTCATTTCCAGTCTAAACGGGCCAGGACAGGCCGAAAAATAGAGAACAAAAATAATTTCCCTCCTATCCGTTCGAACCCGACCCGAGTTAGAAAATTCAAAAATAAATGCAAAAAAATTTTAAAAATTTAAAAACATCATCCGGGTTTCATTTCAAGATGAAACGGGTCAGGACCGACCGAAAAATAGAGAACAAAAAAAAATTTCCTTCCTATCCATTCGAACCCGACCCGAGTTAGAGAATTCAAAAATAAATGCAAAAAAAATTTAAAAATTAAAAAACATCATCCAGACTTCATTTCAAGACGAAACGGGCCCGGACAGGCCGAAAAAAAGAAAACAAAAATAATTTCCTTCCTATCCGTTCGAACCAGACCCGTGTTAGAAAATTCAAAAATAAATGAAAAAAAATTCTAAAAATTAAACAACGTCATCCGGGCTTCATTTCAAGCCGAAACGGGTCAGGACAGGCCGAAAAATAGAGAACCAAAAAAATTTCCCTCCTATCCGTTCGAACCCGACCCGAGTTAGAAAATTCAAAAATAAATGCAAAGAAATTCTAAAAATTAAAAAACATCTTCCAGGTTTCATTTCAAGACGAAACGGGTGAAGACAGGCCGAAAAATAGAGAACAAAAACAATTTCCTTCCAATCCGTTCGAACAAGACCCGAGTTAGAAAATTCAAAAATAAATGCAAAAAATTATAAAAATTAAAAAACATCATCCAGGTTTCATTTCAAGATGAAACGGGTGAAGACAGGCCGAAAAATAGAGAACAAAAATAATTTCCTTCCAAACCGTTCGTACCCGACCCGAGTTAGAAAATTCAAAAATAAATGCAAAAAAATTTTAAAAATTAAAAAACATCATCCGGGCTTCATTTCAAGACGAAACGGGTCAGGACAGGCCGAAAAATAGAGAACAAAAATAATTTCCTTCCTATCCGTTCGAACCCGACCCGAGTTACAGAATTCAAAAATAAATGTAAAAAAATTTTAAAAATTAAAAAACATCATCCAGACTTCATTTCAAGACGAAACGGGCCAGGACAGGCCGAAAAAAAGAGTACAAAAGTAATTTCCTTCCTATCCGTTCGAACCTGGCCCAAGTTAGAAAATTCGAAAAGAAATGCAAAAAAATTTTAAAAATTAAAAAAAGTCATCCAGGCTTCATTTCAAGACGAAACAGGTCAAGACAGGCCGAAAAATAGACAACAAAGAAAATTTCAATTCTATCCGTACGAACCCGACCCGAGTTAGAAAATTCAAAAATAAATGCAAAAAAATTCTAAGAAAGAAAAAACATCATGCAGGCTTCATTTCAAGGCGAAACAGGTCAGGACAGGAAGAAAAATAGAGAACAAAAAAATTTCCTTCCCATCCGTTCGAACCCTACCCGAGTTAGAAAATTAAAAAATAAATGCAGAAAAATTCTAAAAATTAAAAAACGTCATCCGGGCTTCATTTCAAGACGAAACGGGTTAAGACAGGCCGAAAAATAGAGAACAAAAAAAATTTCCATCCTATCCGTTCGAACCCGACCCGAGTTGGAGAATTCGAAAATAAATGCAAAGAAATTTTAAAAATTAAAAAACATCATCCAGGCTTCATTTCAAGACGAAACGGGCCAGGACTGGCCGAAAAAAAGAGAACAAAAATTATTTCCTTCCTATCCGTTCGAACCCGACCCGAGTTAGAAAATTAAAAAATAAATGCAAAAAAATTCTAAAAATTGAAAACCATCATTCAGGTTTCATTTCCAGACGAAACGGGAGAAGACAGGCCTAAAAATAGAGTATAAAAAAATTTCTTTCCTATTCATTCGAACTCGACCCGAGTAAGAGAATTAAAAAATAAACGCAAAAAAATTCTAAAAATTAAAAAACATCATCCAGGCTTCATTTCCAGACTAAACGGGCCAGGACGGGCCGAAAAATAAAGAACAAAAATAATTTCCTTCCTATCTGTTCGAACCAGACCCGAGTTAGAAAATTCGAAAATAAATGCAAAAAAATTCTAAAAATTAAAAAACATCATTCAGGTTTCATTTCAAGACGAAACGGGAGAAGTCCGGCCAAAAAATAGAGTACAAAAAAAATTTATTTCCTATCCATTCGAACCCGACCCGGGTTAGAGAATTCAAAAATAAATGCAAAAAAATTCTAAAAATTAAAAAACATCGTCCAGGCTTCATGTCCAGACGAAACGGGCCAGGATAGGCCGAAAAATAGAGAACAAAATAAATTTCCTTTCTATCCGTTCGAACCAGACCCGAGTTATAAAATTCAAAAATAAATGCAAAAAAATTCTAAAAATTAAAAAACATCATCCAGACTTCATTTCCAGTCTAAACGGGCCAGGACAGGCCGAAAAATAGAGAACAAAAATAATTTCCTTCCTATCCGTTCGAACCCGACCCGAGTTAGAAAATTCAAAAATAAATGCAAAAAAATTTTAAAAATTTAAAAACATCATCCGGGTTTCATTTCAAGATGAAACGGGTCAGGACCGGCCGAAATATAGAGAACAAAAAAAATTTCCTTCCTATCCGTTCGAACCCGACCCGAGTTAGAGAGTTCGAAAATAAATGCAAAAAAAATTCTAAAAATTATAAAACATCATCCAAGCTTCATTTCAGGACGAAACAGGCCAGAACAGGCCTAAAAATAGAGAACAAAAATAATTTCCTTCCTATCTGTTCGAACCAGACCCGAGTTAGAAAATTCAAAAATAAATGCAAAAAAATTCTACAAATTAAAAAACATCATCCGGGCATCATTTCAAGATGAAACGGGTCAGGACAGGCCGAAAAATAGAGAATAAAAAAAATTTCCTTCCTATCCGTTCGAACCCAACCCGAGTTAGAAAATTCTAAAATAAATGCAAAAAAAATCTAAAAATTAAAAAACATCATTCAGGTTTCATTTCCAGACGAAACGGGAGAAGACAGGCCAAAAAATAGAGTATAAAAAAATTTCTTTCCTATCCATTCGAACCCGACCCGAGTTAGAGAATAAAAAAATATATGCAAAAAATTTCTAAAAATTATAAAACATCATCCAGGCTTCATTTCAAGACGAAACGGGAGAAGACAGGTCAAAAAATAGAGTATAAAAAAATTTCCTTCCTATCCGTACGAACCCGACCCAAGTTAGAGAATTCGAAAATAAATGCAAAAAAATGTTAAAAATTAAAAAACATCATCCAGGCTTCATTTCAAGACGAAACGGGCCAGGACAGGCCGAAAAAAAGAGAACAAAAATTATTTCCTTCCTATCCATTCGAACCCGACCCGAGTTAGAAATTCAAAAATAAATGCAAAAAAATTCTAAAAATTGAAAAACATCATTCAGGTTTCATTTCCAGACGAAACGGGAGAAGACAGGCCTAAAAATAGAGTATAAAAAATTTTCTTTCCTATCCATTCGAACCCGACCCGAGTTAGAGAAGCAAAAAATAAATGCAAAAAAATTCTAAAAATTAAAAAACATCATCCAGGCTTCATTTTCAGACTAAATGGGCCAGGATGGGCCGAAAAATAGAGAACAAAAATAATTTCCTTCCTATCCGTCCGAACCCGACCCGAATTAGAAAATTCAAAAATAGATGCAAAAAAATTCTAAAAATTAAAAAACATCATCCAGGCTTCATTTCCAGACTAAACGGGCCAGTATGGGCCGAAAAATAGAGAACAAAAATAATTTCTTTCATATCCGTTCGAACCAGACCCGAGTTAGAAAATTAAAAAATAAATGCAAAAAAATTCTAAAAATTAAAAAACGTCATCCGGGTATCATTTCAAGACGAAACGGGTTAGGACAGGCCGAAAAATAGAGAACAAAAAAAATTTTCATCCTATCCGTTTGAACCCGACCCGAGTTAGAGAATTCGAAAATAAATGCAAAGAAATTTTAAAAATTAAAAAACATCATCCAGGCTTCATTTCAAGACGAAACGGGCCAGGACTGGCCGAAAAAAAGAGAACAAAAATTATTTCCTTCCTATCCGTTCGAACCCGACCCGAGTTAGAAAATTCAAAAATAAATGCAAAAAAATTCTAAAAATTGAAAACTATCATTCAGGTTTCATTTCCAGACGAAACGGGAGAAGACAGGCCTAAAAATAGAGTATAAAAAAATTTCTTTCCTATTCATTCGAACTCGACCCGAGTAAGAGAATTAAAAAATAAACGCAAAAAAATTCTAAAAATTAAAAAACATCATCCAGGCTTCATTTCCAGACTAAACGGGCCAGGACGGGCCAAAAAATAGAGAACAAAAATAATTTCCTTCCTATCTGTTCGAACCAGACCCGAGTTAGAAAATTCAAAAATAAATGCAAAAAAATTCTAAAAATTAAAAAACATCATTCAGGTTTCATTTCAAGACGAAACGGGAGAAGTCCGGCCAAAAAATAGAGTATAAAAAAATTTATTTCCTATCAATTCGAACCCGACCCGGGTTAGAGAATTCAAAAATAAATGCAAAAAAATTCTAAAAATTAAAAAACATCATCCAGGCTTCATGTCCAAACGAAACGGGCCAGGACAGGCCGAAAAATAGAGAACAAAATAAATTTCCTTCCTATCCGTTCGAACCAGACCCGAGTTATAAAATTCAAAAATAAATGCAAAAAAATTCTAAAAATTAAAAAACATCATCCAGACTTCATTTCCAGTCTAAACGGGCCAGGACAGGCCGAAAAATAGAGAACAAAAATAATTTCCTTCCTATCCGTTCGAACCCGACCCGAGTTAGAAAATTCAAAAATAAATGCAAAAAAATTTTAAAAATTTAAAAACATCATCCGGGTTTCATTTCAAGATGAAACGGGTCAGGACAGGCCGAAAAAAAGAAAACAAAAATAATTTCCTTCCTATCCGTTCGAACCAGACCCGTGTTAGAAAATTCAAAAATAAATGAAAAAAATTTCTAAAAATTAAACAACGTCATCCGGGCTTCATTTCAAGCCGAAACGGGTCAGGACAGGCCGAAAAATAGAGAACCAAAAAAATTTCCCTCCTATCCGTTCGAACCCGACCCGAGTTAGAAAATTCAAAAATAAACGCAAAAAAATTCTAAAAATTAAACAACGTCATCCAGGCTTCATTTCAACACAAAACGGGTCAAGACAGGTCGAAAAATAGAGAACAAAAAAAATTTCCTTCCTATCCGTTCGAACCCGACCTGAGTTAGAGAATTCAAAAATAAATGCAAAAAAATTTTAAAAATTAAAAAACATCATTCAGACTTCATTCCAAGGCAAAACAGGCCAGCACAGGCCGTAAAAAAGAGAACAAAAATAATTTCCTTCCTATCCGTTCGAACATGGCCCAAGTTAGAAAATTTGAAAAGAAATGCAAAAAAATTTTAAAAATTAAAAAACATCATCTAGGCTTCATTTCATGACGAAACAGGTCAGGACAGGCCAAAAAATTTAGAACAAAGAAAATTTCAATCCTACCCGTTCGAACCCGACCCGAGTTAGAAAATTAAATGCAAAAAAATTCAAAAAAAGAAAAAACATCATGCAAGTTTAATTTCAAGACGAAACAGGTCAGGACAGGCCGAAAAATAGAGAACAAAAAAATTTCCTTCCTATCCGTTCGAACCCTACCCGAGTTAGAAAATTAAAAAATAAATGCAAAAAAATACTAAAAATTAAAAAACATCATCTAGGCTTCATTTCAAGACGAAACGGGTCAGCACAGGCCGATAAATAGAGAATAAAAGAAATTTCTTTCCTATCCGTTTAAACCCGACCCGAGTTAGCAAAAAATTCTAAAAATTAAAAAACATCTTCCAGGTTTCATTTCAAGACGAAACGGGTGAAGACAGGCCGAAAAATAGAGAACAAAAACAATTTCCTTCCAATCCGTTCGAACAAGACCCGAGTTAGAAAATTCAAAAATAAATGCAAAAAATTATAAAAATTAAAAAACATCATCCAGGTTTCATTTCAAGATGAAACGGGTGAAGACAGGCCGAAAAATAGAGAACAAAAATAATTTCCTTCCAAACCGTTCGTACCCGACCCGAGTTAGAAAATTCAAAAATAAATGCAAAAAAATTTTAAAAATTAAAAAACATCATCCGGGCTTCATTTCAAGACGAAACGGGTCAGGACAGGCCGAAAAATAGAGAACAAAAATAATTTCCTTCCTATCCGTTCGAACCCGACCCGAGTTACAGAATTCAAAAATAAATGTAAAAAAATTTTAAAAATTAAAAAATATCATCCAGACTTCATTTCAAGACGAAACGGGCCAGGACAGGCCGAAAAAAAGAGTACAAAAGTAATTTCCTTCCTATCCGTTCGAACCTGGCCCAAGTTAGAAAATTCGAAAAGAAATGCAAAAAAATTTTAAAAATTAGAAAAAGTCATCCAGGCTTCATTTCAAGACGAAACAGGTCAAGACAGGCCGAAAAATAGACAACAAAGAAAATTTCAATTCTATCCGTTCGAACCCGACCCGAGTTAGAAAATTCAAAAATAAATGTAAAAAAATTCTAAGAAAGAAAAAACATCATGCAGGCTTCATTTCAAGGCGAAACAGGTCAGGACAGGAAGAAAAATAGAGAACAAAAAAATTTCCTTCCCATCCGTTCGAACCCTACCCGAGTTAGAAAATTAAAAAATAAATGCAGAAAAATTCTAAAAATTAAAAAACGTCATCCGGGCTTCATTTCAAGACGAAACGGGCTAGGACTGGCCGAAAAATAGAGAACAAAAACAATTTTCTTCGTATCCGTTCGAACCCGACCCGAGTTAGTAAATTCAAAAATAAATGCAAAAAAATTTTAAAAATTAAAAAACATAATCTAGGCTTCATTTCAAGACGAAACGGGCTAGGACAGGCCGAAAAATCATGAAAGAAAACAATTTTCTTCGTATCCGTTCGAACCCGACCCGAGTTAGAAAATTCAAAAATAAATGCAAAAAATTTTTAAAAATTAAAAAACATCATCCACGCTTCATTTCAAGACGAAACGGGTCAGGACAGGCCGAAAAATAGAGAAAGAAAAAAATTTCCTTCCTATCCGTTCTAACCCGACCCGAGTTAGAGAATTCAAAAATTAATGCAAAAAAATTCTAAAATTAAAAATCATCCGTGCTTCATCAGGTCCAGGCCGAAAAATAGAGCTTCATTTTAAGAATTCAAAAATAAATGAAACGGGTCAGTGGACAGGCCGAAAAATAGAGAATTCAAAAAAAATGCTAAAAAATTCCAAAAATTAAAAAATATTCCAGGCTTCATCCGTCGAAAAATAGAGAACAAAAAAAAACCCGACCCGTTAGAAAATTTAAATGCAAAAAAATTCTAAAAATTAGAAAATATCATCCAATTCAAAAAATAAATAGAGAACAAAAAAATTTCCTTCCTATCCGTTCGAACCCGACCCGAGTTAGAAAATTAAAAAATAAATGGAAAAAAATTTTAAAAATTAAAAAACATCATCCAGGCTTCATTTCAAGGCGAAACGGGTCAGGACAAGCCAAAAAATAGAGAACAAAAAAAAATTTCCTTCCTATCCGTTCGAACCAGAACCGAGTTAGAAAATTCAAAAATAAATGCCAAAAAATTCTAAAAATTAAAAAACATCATCCAGGCTTCATTTCATGACGAAACGGACCAGGACAGGCTGAAAATAGAGAACCAAAATAATTTCCTTCCTATCCGTTCGAACAAGACCCAAGTAAGAAAATTCAAAAATAAATGCAAAAAAATTCTAAAAATTAAAAAACATCTTCCAGGTTTCATTTCAAGACGAAACGGGTCAGGACCGGCCGAAATATAGAGAACAAAAGAAATTTCTTTCCTATCCGTTTGAACCCGAACCGAGTTAGAAAATTCAAAAATTAATGCAAAAAAATTCTAAACATTAAAAAAAATCATCCAGATTTCATTTCACGACGAAACTGGTGAAGACGTGCCGAAAAATAGAGAATAAAGAAAATTTCTTTCCTATCCGTTCGAACCCGACCTGAGTTAGTGAATTCAAACATAAATTCAAAAAAAATTTAAATATTAAAAAACATCATCCAGGCTTCATTTCAAGACGAAACGGGCAAGGACAGGCCGAAAAATAGAGAACAAAAGTAATTTCCTTCCTATTCGTTCGAACTCGGCCCGTGTTAGAAAATTCGAAATAAAGGCAAAAAAAATTTTTAAATTAAAAATCAACATCCAGGCTTCATTTCAAGACGAAACGGGTCAGGACAAGCCGAAAAATAGAGAACAAAGAAAATTTCATTCCTATCCGTTCAAACCCATCCCGAGTTATAAAATTCAAAATTAAATGCAAAAAAATTCTAAAAATTAAAAACCATCATCCAGGTTTCATTTCAAGAGGAAACGGGTGAAGACATGCCGAAAAATAGAGAATAAAAAATATTTCTTTCCTATCCGTTCGAACCCGACCCGAGCTAGAGAATTCAAACATAAATGCAAAAAAATTTTAAAATTAAAAAACATCATGCAGGCTTCATTTCAAGACGAAACGGGCAAGGACAGGCCGAAAAATAGAGAACAAAAATAATTTCCTTCCTATCCGTTCGAATCCGGCCCGAGTTAGAAAATTCGAAAATAAATGCAAAAAAATTTTAAAAATTAAAAAACAACATCCAGGCTTCATTTCAAGACGAAACAGATCAGGACAAGACGAAAAATAGAGAACAAAGAAAATTTCATTCCTATCCGTTCGAACCCGACCCGAGTTAGGAAATTCAAAAATAAATGCAAAAAAATTTTAAAAATTAAAAAACATCATCCAGGCTTCATTTCAAGACGAAATGGGCTAGAACAGGTCGAAAAATCGAGAACAAAAACAATTTTCTTCGTATCCGTTCGAACCCGACCCAAGTTAGAAAATTAAAAAATAAATGCAAAAAAATTTTAAAAATTAAAAAACATCATCCAGGCTTCATTTCAAGACGAAAGAGTCAGGACAGGCCAAAAAATAGAGAACGAACAAAATTTCCTTCCTATCCGTTCGAACCCTACCCGAGTTAGAAAATTCAAAAATAAATGCAAAAAAAATCTAAAAATTAAAAAACATCATCCAGGCTTCATTTCTAGACGAAACGGGTCAGGACAGGCTGACAAATAGAGAACAAAAGAAGTTTCTTTCCTATCCGTTTGAACCCGACCCGAGTTAGAAAATTCAAAAATAAATGCAAAAAAATTCTAAAAATTAAAAAACATCATCCCGGTTTCATTTCAAGACGAAACGGATGAAGACAGGCCGAAAAATAGAGAACAAAAATAATTTCCTTCCAATCCGTTCAAACAAGAACCGAGTGAGAAAATTCAAAAATGAATGCAAAAAAATTCTAAAAATTAAAAAACATCATTCAGGTTTCATTTCATGACAAAACAGGAGAAGAATAGCCAAAAAATAGAGTATAAAAAAATTTTATTTCCTACCCATTCGAACCCGACTTGAGATAGAGAGTTCGAAAATAAATGCAAAAAAAATTCTAAAAATTATAAAACATCATCCAAGCTTCATTTCAAGACGAAACAGGCCAGGACAGGCCTAAAAATAGAGAACAAAAATAATTTCCTTCCTATCTGTTCGAACCAGACCCGAGTTAGAAAATTCAAAAATAAATGCAAAAAAATTCTACAAATTAAAAAACATCATCCGGGCATCATTTCAAGATGAAACGGGTCAGGACAGGCCGAAAAATAGAGAATAAAAAAAATTTCCTTCCTATCCGTTCGAACCCAACCCGAGTTAGAAAATTCTAAAATAAATGCAAAAAAAATCTAAAAATTAAAAAACATCATTCAGGTTTCATTTCCAGATGAAACGGGAGAAGACAGGCCAAAAAATAGAGTATAAAAAAATTTCTTTCCTATCCATTCGAACCCGACCCGAGTTAGAGAATTAAAAAATAAATGCAAAAAAATTCTAAAAATTAAAAAACATCATCCAGGCTTCATTTTCAGACTAAATGGGCCAGGACAGGCCGAAAAAAAGAGAACAAAAATTATTTCCTTCCTATCCATTCGAATCCGACCCGAGTTAGAAATTCAAAAATAAATGCAAAAAAATTCTAAAAATTTAAAAACATCATTCAGGTTTCATTTCCAGACGAAACGGGAGAAGACAGGCCTAAAAATAGAGGATAAAAAATTTTCTTTCCTATCCATTCGAACCCGACCCGAGTTAGAGAATTAAAAAATAAATGCAAAAAAATTCTAAAAATTAAAAAACATCATCCAGGCTTCATTTTCAGACTAAATGGGCCAGGATGGTCCGAAAAATAGAGAACAAAAATAATTTCCTTCCTATCCGTTCGAACCCGACCCGAATTAGAAAATTCAAAAATAAATGCAAAAAAATTCTGAAAATTGAAAAACGTCATCCGGGTTTCATTTCAAGACGAAACGGGTTAGGACAGGCCGAAAAATAGAGAACAAAAAAAATTTCCATCCTATCTGTTCGAACCCGACCCGAGTTAGAGAATTCGAAAATAAATGCAAAGAAATTCTAAAAATTGAAAACCATCATTCAGGTTTCATTTCCAGACGAAACGGGAGAAGACAGGCCTAAAAATAGAGTATAAAAAAATTTCTTTCCTATTCATTCGAACTCGACCCGAGTAAGAGAATTAAAAAATAAACGCAAAAAAATTCTAAAAATTAAAAAACATCATCCAGGCTTCATTTCCAGACTAAACGGGCCAGGACGGGCCAAAAAATAGAGAACAAAAATAATTTCCTTCCTATCTGTTCGAACCAGACCCGAGTTAGAAAATTCAAAAATAAATGCAAAAAAATTCTAAAAATTAAAAAACATCATTCAGGTTTCATTTCAAGACGAAACGGGAGAAGTCCGGCCAAAAAATAGAGTATAAAAAAAATTTATTTACTATCAATTCGAACCCGACCCGGGTTAGAGAATTCAAAAATAAATGCAAAAAAATTCTAAAAATTAAAAAACATCATCCAGGCTTCATGTCCAAACGAAACGGGCCAGGACAGGCCGAAAAATAGAGAACAAAATAAATTTCCTTCCTATCCGTTCGAACCAGACCCGAGTTATAAAATTCAAAAATAAATGCAAAAAAATTCTAAAAATTAAAAAACATCATCCAGACTTCATTTCCAGTCTAAACGGGCCAGGACAGGCCGAAAAATAGAGAACAAAAATAATTTCCCTCCTATCCGTTCGAACCCGACCCGAGTTAGAAAATTCAAAAATAAATGCAAAAAAATTTTAAAAATTTAAAAACATCATCCGGGTTTCATTTCAAGATGAAACGGGTCAGGACCGACCGAAAAATAGAGAACAAAAAAAAATTTCCTTCCTATCCATTCGAACCCGACCCGAGTTAGAGAATTCAAAAATAAATGCAAAAAAAATTAAAAAATTAAAAAACATCATCCAGACTTCATTTCAAGACGAAATGGGCTCGGACAGGCCGAAAAAAAGAAAACAAAAATAATTTCCTTCCTATCCGTTCGAACCAGACCCGTGTTAGAAAATTCAAAAATAAATGAAAAAAATTTCTAAAAATTAAACAACGTCATCCGGGTTTCATTTCAAGCCGAAACGGGTGAAGACAGGCGAAAAATAGAGAACAAAAAAATTTCCTTCCAATCCGTTCAACCCGACCCGAGTTAGAAAATTCAAAAATAAATGCAAAAAATTATAAAAATTAAAAAACATCATCCAGGTTTCATTTCAAGATGAAACGGTGAAGACAGGCCGAAAAATAGAGAACAAAAATAATTTCCTTCCAAACCGTTCGTACCCGACCCGAGTTAGAAAATTCAAAAATAAATGCAAAAAAATTTTAAAAATTAAAAAACATCATCCGGGCTTCATTTCAAGACGAAACGGGTCAGGACAGGCCGAAAAATAGAGAACAAAAATAATTTCCTTCCTATCCGTTCGTCCTATCCGTTCGAACCCGACCCGAGTTACAGAATTCAAAAATAAATGTAAAAAAATTTTAAAAATTAAAAAACATCATCCAGACTTCATTTCAAGACGAAACGGGCCAGGACAGGCCGAAAAAAAGAGTACAAAAGTAATTTCCTTCCTATCCGTTCGAACCTGGCCCAAGTTAGAAAATTCGAAAAGAAATGCAAAAAAATTTTAAAAATTAAAAAAAGTCATCCAGGCTTCATTTCAAGACGAAACAGGTCAGACAGGCCGAAAAATAGACAACAAAGAAAATTTCAATTCTATCCGTTCGAACCCGACCCGAGTTAGAAAATTCAAAAATAAATGCAAAAAAATTCTAAGAAAGAAAAAACATCATGCAGGCTTCATTTCAAGGCGAAACAGGTCAGGACAGGAAGAAAAATAGAGAACAAAAAAATTTCCTTCCCATCCGTTCGAACCCTACCCGAGTTAGAAAATTAAAAAATAAATGCAGAAAAATTCTAAAAATTAAAAAACGTCATCCGGGCTTCATTTCAAGACGAAACGGGTTAGGACAGGCCGAAAAATAGAGAACAAAAAAAATTTCCTTCCTATCCGTTCGAACCCGACCCAAGTTAGAGAATTCGAAAATAAATGCAAAGAAATTTTAAAAATTAAAAAACATCATCCAGGCTTCATTTCAAGACGAAACGGGCCAGGACTGGCCGAAAAAAAGAGAACAAAAATTATTTCCTTCCTATCCGTTCGAACCAGACCCGAGTTAGAAAATTCAAAAATAAATGCAAAAAAATTCTAAAAATTAAAAAACATCATCCAGGCTTCATTTCAAGACGAAACGGGCCAGGACTGGCCGAAAAAAAGAGAACAAAAATTATTTCCTTCCTATCCGTTCGAACCAGACCCGAGTTAGAGAATTCAAAAATAAATGCAAAAAAAATTTAAAAATTAAAAAACATCATCCAGACTTCATTTCAAGACGAAATGGGCCCGGACAGGCCGAAAAAAAGAAAACAAAAATAATTTCCTTCCTATCCGTTCGAACCCGACCCGAGTTAGAAAATTCAAAAATAAATGCAAAGAAATTCTAAAAATTAAAAAACATCTTCCAGGTTTCATTTCAAGACGAAACGGGTGAAGACAGGCCGAAAAATAGAGAACAAAAACAATTTCCTTCCAATCCGTTCGAACAAGACCCGAGTTAGAAAATTCAAAAATAAATGCAAAAAATTATAAAAATTAAAAAACATCATCCAGGTTTCATTTCAAGATGAAACGGGTGAAGACAGGCCGAAAAATAGAGAACAAAAATAATTTCCTTCCAAACCGTTCGTACCCGACCCGAGTTAGAAAATTCAAAAATAAATGCAAAAAAATTTTAAAAATTAAAAAACATCATCCGGGCTTCATTTCAAGACGAAACGGGTCAGGACAGGCCGAAAAATAGAGAACAAAAATAATTTCCTTCCTATCCGTTCGAACCCGACCAGAGTTACAGAATTCAAAAATAAATGTAAAAAAATTTTAAAAATTAAAAAACATCATCCAGACTTCATTTCAAGACGAAACGGGCCAGGACAGGCCGAAAAAAAGAGTACAAAAGTAATTTCCTTCCTATCCGTTCGAACCTGGCCCAAGTTAGAAAATTCGAAAAGAAATGCAAAAAAATTTTAAAAATTAAAAAGAGTCATCCAGGCTTCATTTCAAGACGAAACAGGTCACGACAGGCCGAAAAATAGACAACAAAGAAAATTTCAATTCTATCCGTTCGAACCCGACCCGAGTTAGAAAATTCAAAAATAAATGCAAAAAAATTCTAAGAAAGAAAAAACATCATGCAGGCTTCATTTCAAGGCGAAACAGGTCAGGACAGGAAGAAAAATAGAGAACAAAAAAATTTCCTTCCCATCCGTTCGAACCCTACCCGAGTTAGAAAATTAAAAAATAAATGCAGAAAAATTCTAAAAATTAAAAAACGTCATCCGGGCTTCATTTCAAGACGAAACAGGTTAGGACAGGCCGAAAAATAGAGAACAAAAAAAATTTCCTTCCTATCCGTTCGAACCCGACCCAAGTTAGAGAATTCGAAAATAAATGCAAAGAAATTTTAAAAATTAAAAAACATCATCCAGGCTTCATTTCAAGACGAAACGGGCCAGGACTGGCCGAAAAAAAGAGAACAAAAATTATTTCCTTCCTATCCGTTCGAACCAGACCCGAGTTAGAAAATTCAAAAATAAATGCAAAAAAATTCTAAAAATTAAAAAACATCATTCAGGTTTCATTTCAAGACGAAACGGGAGAAGTCCGGCCAAAAAATAGAGTATAAAAAAAATTTATTTCCTATCCATTCGAACCCGACCCGGGTTAGAGAATTCAAAAATAAATGCAAAAAAATTCTAAAAATTAAAAAACATCGTCCAGGCTTCATGTCCAGACGAAACGGGCCAGGATAGGCCGAAAAATAGAGAACAAAATAAATTTCCTTTCTATCCGTTCGAACCAGACCCGAGTTATAAAATTCAAAAATAAATGCAAAAAAATTCTAAAAATTAAAAAACATCATCCAGACTTCATTTCCAGTCTAAACGGGCCAGGACAGGCCGAAAAATAGAGAACAAAAATAATTTCCTTCCTATCCGTTCGAACCCGACCCGAGTTAGAAAATTCAAAAATAAATACAAAAAAATTTTAAAAATTTAAAAACATCATCCGGGTTTCATTTCAAGATGAAACGGGTCAGGACCGGCCGAAATATAGAGAACAAAAAAAATTTTCTTCCTATCCCTTCGAACCCGACCCGAGTTAGAGAGTTCGAAAATAAATGCAAAAAAAATTCTAAAAATTATAAAACATCATCCAAGCTTCATTTCAGGACGAAACAGGCCAGAACAGGCCTAAAAATAGAGAACAAAAATAATTTCCTTCCAATCTGTTCGAACCAGACCCGAGTTAGAAAATTCAAAAATAAATGCAAAAAAATTCTACAAATTAAAAAACATCATCCGGGCATCATTTCAAGATGAAACGGGTCAGGACAGGCCGAAAAATAGAGAATAAAAAAAATTTCCTTCCTATCCGTTCGAACCCAACCCGAGTTAGAAAATTCTAAAATAAATGCAAAAAAAATCTAAAAATTAAAAAACATCATTCAGGTTTCATTTCCAGACGAAACGGGAGAAGACAGGCCAAAAAATAGAGTATAAAAAAATTTCTTTCCTATCCATTCGAACCCGACCCGAGTTAGAGAATAAAAAAATATATGCAAAAAATTTCTAAAAATTATAAAACATCATCCAGGCTTCATTTCAAGACGAAACGGGAGAAGACAGGTCAAAAAATAGAGTATAAAAAAATTTCCTTCCTATCCGTACGAACCCGACCCAAGTTAGAGAATTCGAAAATAAATGCAAAAAAATGTTAAAAATTAAAAAACATCATCCAGGCTTCATTTCAAGACGAAACGGGCCAGGACAGGCCGAAAAAAAGAGAACAAAAATTATTTCCTTCCTATCCATTCGAACCCGACCCGAGTTAGAAATTCAAAAATAAATGCAAAAAAATTCTAAAAATTGAAAAACATCATTCAGGTTTCATTTCCAGACGAAACGGGAGAAGACAGGCCTAAAAATAGAGTATAAAAAATTTTCTTTCCTATCCATTCGAACCCGACCCGAGTTAGAGAATTAAAAAATAAATGCAAAAAAATTCTAAAAATTAAAAAACATCATCCAGGCTTCATTTTCAGACTAAATGGGCCAGGATGGGCCGAAAAATAGAGAACAAAAATAATTTCCTTCCTATCCGTTCGAACCCGACCCGAATTAGAAAATTCAAAAATAAATGCAAAAAAATTCTAAAAATTAAAAAACATCATCCAGGCTTCATTTCCAGACTAAACGGGCCAGTATGGGCCGAAAAATAGAGAACAAAAATAATTTCTTTCCTATCCGTTCGAACCAGACCCGAGTTAGAAAATTAAAAAATAAATGCAAAAAAATTCTAAAAATTAAAAAACGTCATCCGGGTTTCATTTCAAGACGAAACGGGTTAGGACAGGCCGAAAAATAGAGAACAAAAAAAATTTCCATCCTATCCGTTCGAACCCGACCCGAGTTAGAGAATTCGAAAATAAATGCAAAGAAATTTTAAAAATTAAAAAACATCATCCAGGCTTCATTTCAAGATGAAACGGGCCAGGACTGGCCGAAAAAAAGAGAACAAAAATTATTTCCTTCCTATCCGTTCGAACCCGACCCGAGTTAGAAAATTCAAAAATAAATGCAAAAAAATTCTAAAAATTGAAAACTATCATTCAGGTTTCATTTCCAGACGAAACGGGAGAAGACAGGCCTAAAAATAGAGTATAAAAAAATTTCTTTCCTATTCATTCGAACTCGACCCGAGTAAGAGAATTAAAAAATAAACGCAAAAAAATTCTAAAAATTAAAAAACATCATCCAGGCTTCATGTCCAAACGAAACGGGCCAGGACAGGCCGAAAAATAGAGAACCAAAAAATTTCCTTCCTATCCGTTCGAACCAGACCCAAGTTATAAAATTCAAATGTAAATGCAAAAAAATTCTAAAAATTAAAAAACATCATTCAGGTTTCATTTCATGACGAAACGGGAGAAGTCCGGCCAAAAAATAGAGTATAAAAAAAATTTATTTCCTATCCATTCGAACCCGACCCGGGTTAGAGAATTCAAAAATAAATGCAAAAAAATTCTAAAAATTAAAAAACATCGTCCAGGCTTCATGTCCAGACGAAACGGGCCAGGATAGGCCGAAAAATAGAGAACAAAATAAATTTCCTTTCTATCCGTTCGAACCAGACAAGAGTTATAAAATTCAAAAATAAATGCAAAAAAATTCTAAAAATTAAAAAACATCATCCAGACTTCATTTCCAGTCTAAACGGGCCAAGACAGGCCGAAAAATAGAGAACAAAAATAATTTCCTTCCTATCCGTTCGAACCCGACCCGAGTTAGAAAATTCAAAAATAAATGTAAAAAAATTTTAAAAATTTAAAAACATCATCCGGGTTTCATTTCAAGATGAAACGGGTCAGGACCGGCCGAAATATAGAGAACAAAAAAAATTTTCTTCCTATCCCTTCGAACCCGACCCGAGTTAGAGAGTTCGAAAATAAATGCAAAAAAAATTCTAAAAATTATAAAACATCATCCAAGCTTCATTTCAGGACGAAACAGGCCAGAACAGGCCTAAAAATAGAGAACAAAAATAATTTCCTTCCTATCTGTTCGAACCAGACCCGAGTTAGAAAATTCAAAAATAAATGCAAAAAAATTCTACAAATTAAAAAACATCATCCGGGCATCATTTCAAGATGAAACGGGTCAGGACAGGCCGAAAAATAGAGAATAAAAAAAATTTCCTTCCTATCCGTTCGAACCCAACCCGAGTTAGAAAATTCTAAAATAAATGCAAAAAAAATCTAAAAATTAAAAAACATCATTCAGGTTTCATTTCCAGACGAAACGGGAGAAGACAGGCCAAAAAATAGAGTATAAAAAAATTTCTTTCCTATCCATTCGAACCCGACCCGAGTTAGAGAATAAAAAAATATATGCAAAAAATTTCTAAAAATTATAAAACATCATCCAGGCTTCATTTCAAGACGAAACGGGAGAAGACAGGTCAAAAAATAGAGTATAAAAAAATTTCCTTCCTATCCGTACGAACCCGACCCAAGTTAGAGAATTCGAAAATAAATGCAAAAAAATGTTAAAAATTAAAAAACATCATCCAGGCTTCATTTCAAGACGAAACGGGCCAGGACAGGCCGAAAAAAAGAGAACAAAAATTATTTCCTTCCTATCCATTCGAACCCGACCCGAGTTAGAAATTCAAAAATAAATGCAAAAAAATTCTAAAAATTGAAAAACATCATTCAGGTTTCATTTCCAGACGAAACGGGAGAAGACAGGCCTAAAAATAGAGTATAAAAAATTTTCTTTCCTATCCATTCGAACCCGACCCGAGTTAGAGAATTAAAAAATAAATGCAAAAAAATTCTAAAAATTAAAAAACATCATCCAGGCTTCATTTTCAGACTAAATGGGCCAGGATGGGCCGAAAAATAGAGAACAAAAATAATTTCCTTCCTATCCGTTCGAACCCGACCCGAATTAGAAAATTCAAAAATAAATGCAAAAAAATTCTAAAAATTAAAAAACATCATCCAGGCTTCATTTCCAGACTAAACGGGCCAGTATGGGCCGAAAAATAGAGAACAAAAATAATTTCTTTCCTATCCGTTCGAACCAGACCCGAGTTAGAAAATTAAAAAATAAATGCAAAAAAATTCTAAAAATTAAAAAACGTCATCCGGGTTTCATTTCAAGACGAAACGGGTTAGGACAGGCCGAAAAATAGAGAACAAAAAAAATTTCCATCCTATCCGTTCGAACCCGACCCGAGTTAGAGAATTCGAAAATAAATGCAAAGAAATTTTAAAAATTAAAAAACATCATCCAGGCTTCATTTCAAGACGAAACGGGCCAGGACTGGCCGAAAAAAAGAGAACAAAAATTATTTCCTTCCTATCCGTTCGAACCCGACCCGAGTTAGAAAATTCAAAAATAAATGCAAAAAAATTCTAAAAATTGAAAACTATCATTCAGGTTTCATTTCCAGACGAAACGGGAGAAGACAGGCCTAAAAATAGAGTATAAAAAAATTTCTTTCCTATTCATTCGAACTCGACCCGAGTAAGAGAATTAAAAAATAAACGCAAAAAAATTCTAAAAATTAAAAAACATCATCCAGGCTTCATGTCCAACTAAACGGGCCAGGACGGGCCGAAAAATAGAGAACAAAAATAATTTCCTTCCTATCCGTTCGAACCAGACCCGAGTTATAAAATTCAAAAAAGTAAATGCAAAAAAATTCTGAAAATTAAAAAACATCATCCAGACTTCATTTCCAGTCTAAACGGGCCAGGACAGGCCGAGAAATAGAGAACAAAAATAATTTCCTTCCTATCCGTTCGAACCCGACCCGAGTTAGAAAATTGAAAAATAAATGCAAAAAAATTTTAAAAATTTAAAAACATCATCCGGGTTTCATTTCAAGATGAAACGGGTCAGGACAGGCCGAAAAAAAGAAAACAAAAATAATTTTCTTCCTATCCGTTCGAACCAGACCCGTGTTAGAAAATTCAAAAATAAATGAAAAAAATTTCTAAAAATTAAACAACGTCATCCGGGCTTCATTTCAAGCCGAAACGGGTCAGGACAGGCCGAAAAATAGAGAACCAAAAAAATTTCCCTCCTATCCGTTCGAACCCGACCCGAGTTAGAAAATTCAAAAATAAACGCAAAAAAATTCTAAAAATTAAACAACGTCATCCAGGCTTCATTTCAACACAAAACGGGTCAAGACAGGTCGAAAAATAGTGAACAAAAAAAATTTCCTTCCTATCCGTTCGAACCCGACCTGAGTTAGAGAATTCAAAAATAAATGCAAAAAAATTTTAAAAATTAAAAAACATCATTCAGACTTCATTCCAAGGCAAAACAGGCCAGCACAGGCCGTAAAAAAGAGAACAAAAATAATTTCCTTCCTATCCGTTCGAACATGGCCCAAGTTAGAAATTTGAAAAGAAATGCAAAAAAATTTTAAAAATTAAAAAACAACATCTAGGCTTCATTTCATGACGAAACAGGTCAGGACAGGCCAAAAAATTTAGAACAAAGAAAATTTCAATCCTACCCGTTCGAACCCGACCCGAGTTAGAAAATTAAATGCAAAAAAATTCAAAAAAAGAAAAAACATCATGCAGGCTTAATTTCAAGACGAAACAGGTCAGGACAGGCCGAAAAATAGAGAACAAAAAAATTTCCTTCCTATCCGTTCGAACCCTACCCGAGTTAGAAAATTAAAAAATAAATGCAAAAAAATACTAAAAATTAAAAAACATCATCTAGGCTTCATTTCAAGACGAAACGGGTCAGGACAGGCCGAGAAATAGAGAACAAAAGAAATTTCTTTCCTATCCGTTTAAACCCGACCCGAGTTAGAAAATTCAAAAATAAATGCAAAGAAATTCTAAAAATTAAAAAACATCTTCCAGGTTTCATTTCAAGACGAAACGGGTGAAGACAGGCCGAAAAATAGAGAACAAAAACAATTTCCTTCCAATCCGTTCGAACAAGACCCGAGTTAGAAAATTCAAAAATAAATGCAAAAAATTATAAAAATTAAAAAACATCATCCAGGTTTCATTTCAAGATGAAATGGGTGAAGACAAGCCGAAAAATAGAGAACAAAAATAATTTCCTTCCAAACCGTTCGTACCCGACCCGAGTTAGAAAATTCAAAAATAAATGCAAAAAAATTTTAAAAATTAAAAAACATCATCCGGGCTTCATTTCAAGACGAAACGGGTCAGGACAGGCCGAAAAATAGAGAACGAAAATAATTTCCTTCCTATCCGTTCGAACCCGACCCGAGTTACAGAATTCAAAAATAAATGTAAAAAAATTTTAAAAATTAAAAAACATCATCCAGACTTCATTTCAAGACGAAACGGGCCAGGACAGGCCGAAAAAAAGAGTACAAAAGTAATTTCCTTCCTATCCGTTCGAACCTGGCCCAAGTTAGAAAATTCGAAAAGAAATGCAAAAAAATTTTAAAAATTAAAAAAAGTCATCCAGGCTTCATTTCAAGACGAAACAGGTCAAGACAGGCCGAAAAATAGACAACAAAGAAAATTTCAATTCTATCCGTTCGAACCCGACCCGAGTTAGAAAATTCAAAAATAAATGCAAAAAAATTCTAAGAAAGAAAAAACATCATGCAGGCTTCATTTCAAGGCGAAACAGGTCAGGACAGGAAGAAAAATAGAGAACAAAAAAATTTCCTTCCCATCCGTTCGAACCCTACCCGAGTTAGAAAATTAAAAAATAAATGCAGAAAAATTCTAAAAAATAAAAAACGTCATCCGGGCTTCATTTCAAGACGAAACGGGCTAGGACTGGCCGAAAAATAGAGAACAAAAACAATTTTCTTCGTATCCGTTCGAACCCGACCCGAGTTAGTAAATTCAAAAATAAATGCAAAAAAATTTTAAAAATTAAAAAACATCATCTAGGCTTCATTTCAAGACGAAACGGGCTAGGACAGGCCGAAAAATCATGAAAGAAAACAATTTTCTTCGTATCCGTTCGAACCCGACCCGAGTTAGAAAATTCAAAAATAAATGCAAAAAATTTTTAAAAATTAAAAAACATCATCCACGCTTCATTTCAAGACGAAACGGGTCAGGACAGGCCGAAAAATAGAGAAAGAAAAAAATTTCCTTCCTATCCGTTCTAACCCGACCCGAGTTAGAGAATTCAAAAATTAATGCAAAAAAATTCTAAAATTTAAAAAACATCATCCGTGCTTCATTTCAAGACGAAACAGGTCAGGACAGGCCGAAAAATAGAGAACAAAAAAATTTTCCTTCCAATCCGTCGAACCCGACCCGAGTTAGAGAATTCAAAAATAAATGCAAAAAAATTTTAAAAATTACAAAACATCATCCAGGTTCCATGTCAAGACAAAACAAGTGAAGACAGGCCAAAAAATAGAGAATAAAAAACAATTATTTCCTATCCGTTCGAACCCGACCCGAGTTAGAGAATTCAAAAAGAAATGCTAAAAAATTCCAAAAATTAAAAAATATCATCCAGGCTTCATTTCAAGACGAAACGGGTCAGGACAGGCCGAAAAATAGAGAACAAAAAAAATTTCCTTCCTATCCGTTCGAACAAGACCCGAGTTAGAAAATTCAAAAATAAATGCAAAAAAATTCTAAAAATTAGAAAATATCATCCAGGCTTCATTTCAAGATGAAACGGGTCAGGGCAGGCCGAAAAATAGAGAACAAAAAAATTTCCTTCCTATCCGTTCGAACCCGACCCGAGTTAGAAAATTAAAAAATAAATGGAAAAAAATTTTAAAAATTAAAAAACATCATCCAGGCTTCATTTCAAGGCGAAACGGGTCAGGACAAGCCAAAAAATAGAGAACAAAAAAAAATTTCCTTCCTATCCGTTCGAACCAGAACCGAGTTAGAAAATTCAAAAATAAATGCCAAAAAATTCTAAAAATTAAAAAACATCATCCAGGCTTCATTTCATGACGAAACGGACCAGGACAGGCTGAAAATAGAGAACCAAAATAATTTCCTTCCTATCCGTTCGAACAAGACCCAAGTTAGAAAATTCAAAAATAAATGCAAAAAAATTCTAAAAATTAAAAAACATCTTCCAGGCTTCATTTCAAGACGAAACGGGTCAGGACCGGCCGAAATATAGAGAACAAAAGAAATTTCTTTCCTATCCGTTTGAACCCGAACCGAGTTAGAAAATTCAAAAATTAATGCAAAAAAATTCTAAACATTAAAAAAAATCATCCAGATTTCATTTCACGACGAAACTGGTGAAGACGTGCCGAAAAATAGAGAATAAAGAAAATTTCTTTCCTATCCGTTCGAACCCGACCTGAGTTAGTGAATTCAAACATAAATTCAAAAAAAATTTAAATATTAAAAAACATCATCCAGGCTTCATTTCAAGACGAAACGGGCAAGGACAGGCCGAAAAATAGAGAACAAAAGTAATTTCCTTCCTATTCGTTCGAACTCGGCCCGTGTTAGAAAATTCGAAATAAAGGCAAAAAAAATTTTTAAATTAAAAATCAACATCCAGGCTTCATTTCAAGACGAAACGGGTCAGGACAAGCCGAAAAATAGAGAACAAAGAAAATTTCATTCCTATCCGTTCAAACCCATCCCGAGTTATAAAATTCAAAATTAAATGCAAAAAAATTCTAAAAATTAAAAACCATCATCCAGGTTTCATTTCAAGAGGAAACGGGTGAAGACATGCCGAAAAATAGAGAATAAAAAATATTTCTTTCCTATCCGTTCGAACCCGACCCGAGCTAGAGAATTCAAACATAAATGCAAAAAAATTTTAAAATTAAAAAACATCATGCAGGCTTCATTTCAAGACGAAACGGGCAAGGACAGGCCGAAAAATAGAGAACAAAAATAATTTCCTTCCTATCCGTTCGAATCCGGCCCGAGTTAGAAAATTCGAAAATAAATGCAAAAAAATTTTAAAAATTAAAAAACAACATCCAGGCTTCATTTCAAGACGAAACAGATCAGGACAAGACGAAAAATAGAGAACAAAGAAAATTTCATTCCTATCCGTTCGAACCCGACCCGAGTTAGGAAATTCAAAAATAAATGCAAAAAAATTTTAAAAATTAAAAAACATCATCCAGGCTTCATTTCAAGACGAAATGGGCTAGAACAGGTCGAAAAATCGAGAACAAAAACAATTTTCTTCGTATCCGTTCGAACCCGACCCAAGTTAGAAAATTAAAAAATAAATGCAAAAAAATTTTAAAAATTAAAAAACATCATCCAGGCTTCATTTCAAGACGAAAGAGTCAGGACAGGCCAAAAAATAGAGAACGAACAAAATTTCCTTCCTATCCGTTCGAACCCTACCCGAGTTAGAAAATTCAAAAATAAATGCAAAAAAAATCTAAAAATTAAAAAACATCATCCAGGCTTCATTTCTAGACGAAACGGGTCAGGACAGGCTGACAAATAGAGAACAAAAGAAGTTTCTTTCCTATCCGTTTGAACCCGACCCGAGTTAGAAAATTCAAAAATAAATGCAAAAAAATTCTAAAAATTAAAAAACATCATCCCGGTTTCATTTCAAGACGAAACGGATGAAGACAGGCCGAAAAATAGAGAACAAAAATAATTTCCTTCCAATCCGTTCAAACAAGAACCGAGTGAGAAAATTCAAAAATGAATGCAAAAAAATTCTAAAAATTAAAAAACATCATTCAGGTTTCATTTCATGACAAAACAGGAGAAGAATAGCCAAAAAATAGAGTATAAAAAAATTTTATTTCCTACCCATTCGAACCCGACTTGAGATAGAGAGTTCGAAAATAAATGCAAAAAAAATTCTAAAAATTATAAAACATCATCCAAGCTTCATTTCAAGACGAAACAGGCCAGGACAGGCCTAAAAATAGAGAACAAAAATAATTTCCTTCCTATCTGTTCGAACCAGACCCGAGTTAGAAAATTCAAAAATAAATGCAAAAAAATTCTACAAATTAAAAAACATCATCCGGGCATCATTTCAAGATGAAACGGGTCAGGACAGGCCGAAAAATAGAGAATAAAAAAAATTTCCTTCCTATCCGTTCGAACCCAACCCGAGTTAGAAAATTCTAAAATAAATGCAAAAAAAATCTAAAAATTAAAAAACATCATTCAGGTTTCATTTCCAGATGAAACGGGAGAAGACAGGCCAAAAAATAGAGTATAAAAAAATTTCTTTCCTATCCATTCGAACCCGACCCGAGTTAGAGAATAAAAAAATTATGCAAAAAATTTCTAAAAATTATAAAACATCATCCAGGCTTCATTTCAAGACGAAACGGGAGAAGACAGGTCAAAAAATAGAGTATAAAAAAATTTCCTTCCTATCCGTACGAACCCGACCCAAGTTAGAGAATTCGAAAATAAATGGAAAAAAATGTTAAAAATTAAAAAACATCATCCAGGCTTCATTTCAAGACGAAACGGGCCAGGACAAGCCGAAAAAAAGAGAACAAAAATTATTTCCTTCCTATCCATTCGAACCCGACCCGAGTTAGAAATTCAAAAATAAATGCAAAAAAATTCTAAAAATTGAAAAACATCATTCAGGTTTCATTTCCAGACGAAACGGGAGAAGACAGGCCTAAAAATAGAGTATAAAAAATTTTCTTTCCTATCCATTCGAACCCGACCCGAGTTAGAGAATTAAAAAATAAATGCAAAAAAATTCTAAAAATTAAAAAACATCATCCAGGCTTCATTTTCAGACTAAATGGGCCAGGATGGGCCGAAAAATAGAGAACAAAAATAATTTCCCTTCCTATCCGTTGAATTAGAGAAAAAAAAATAAATGCAAAAAAATTCTAAAAATTAAAAAACATCATCCAGGCTTCATTTCCAGACTAAACGGGCCAGGACGGGCCAAAAAATAGAGAACAAAAATAATTTCCTTCCTATCTGTTCGAACCAGACCCGAGTTAGAAAATTCAAAAATAAATGCAAAAAAATTCTAAAAATTAAAAAACATCATTCAGGTTTCATTTCAAGACGAAACGGGAGAAGTCCGGCCAAAAAATAGAGTATAAAAAAAATTTATTTACTATCAATTCGAACCCGACCCGGGTTAGAGAATTCAAAAATAAATGCAAAAAAATTCTAAAAATTAAAAAACATCATCCAGGCTTCATGTCCAAACGAAACGGGCCAGGACAGGCCGAAAAATAGAGAACAAAATAAATTTCCTTCCTATCCGTTCGAACCAGACCCGAGTTATAAAATTCAAAAATAAATGCAAAAAAATTCTAAAAATTAAAAAACATCATCCAGACTTCATTTCCAGTCTAAACGGGCCAGGACAGGCCGAAAAATAGAGAACAAAAATAATTTCCCTCCTATCCGTTCGAACCCGACCCGAGTTAGAAAATTCAAAAATAAATGCAAAAAAATTTTAAAAATTTAAAAACATCATCCGGGTTTCATTTCAAGATGAAACGGGTTAGGACGACCGAAAAATAGAGAACAAAAAAAATTTCCATCCTAAACCCGACCCGAGTTAGAGAAGATGAATTCTAAAAAAAAAACCATCATTCCATTTCCTATTTCTTTCCTATTCATTCGAACCCGACCCGAGTAAGAGAATTCAAAAATAAACGCAAAAAAATTCTAAAAATTAGAAAACATCATCCAGGCTTCATTTCCAGACTAAACGGGCCAGGACGGGCCAAAAAATAGAGAACAAAAATAATTTCCTTCCTATCTGTTCGAACCAGACCCGAGTTTGAAAATTCAAAAATAAATGCAAAAAAATTCTAAAAATTAAAAAACATCATTCAGGTTTCATTTCAAGACGAAACGGGAGAAGTCCGGCCAAAAAATAGAGTATAAAAAAAATTTATTTCCTATCAATTCGAACCCGACCCGGGTTAGAGAATTCAAAAATAAATGCAAAAAAATTCTAAAAATTAAAAAACATCATCCAGGCTTCATGTCCAAACGAAACGGGCCAGGACAGGCCGAAAAATAGAGAACAAAATAAATTTCCTTCCTATCCGTTCGAACCAGACCCGAGTTATAAAATTCAAAAATAAATGCAAAAAAATTCTAAAAATTAAAAAACATCATCCAGACTTCATTTCTAGTCTAAACGGGCCAGGACAGGCCGAAAAATAGAGAACAAAAATAATTTCCCTCCTATCCGTTCGAACCCGACCCGAGTTAGAAAATTCAAAAATAAATGCAAAGAAATTCTAAAAATTAAAAAACATCTTCCAGGTTTCATTTCAAGACGAAACGGGTGAAGACAGGCCGAAAAATAGAGAACAAAAACAATTTCCTTCCAATCCGTTCGAACAAGACCCGAGTTAGAAAATTCAAAAATAAATGCAAAAAATTATAAAAATTAAAAAACATCATCCAGGTTTCATTTCAAGATGAAACGGGTGTAGACAGGCCGAAAAATAGAGAACAAAAATAATTTCCTTCCAAACCGTTCGTACCCGACCCGAGTTAGAAAATTCAAAAATAAATGCAGAAAAATTCTAAAAATTAAAAAACGTTATCCAGGCTTCATTTCAAGACGAAATGGGTTAGGACAGGCCGAAAAATAGAGAACAAAAAAAATTTCCATCCTATCCGTTCGAACCCGACCCGAGTTAGAGAATTCGAAAATAAATGCAAAGAAATTTTAAAAATTAAAAAACATCATCCAGGCTTCATTTCAAGACGAAACGGGCCAGGACTGGCCGAAAAAAAGAGAACAAAAGTTATTTCCTTCCTATCCGTTCGAACCCGACCCGAGTTAGAAAATTCAAAAATAAATGCAAAAAAATTCTAAAAATTGAAAACCATCATTCAGGTTTCATTTCCAGACGAAACGGGAGAAGACAGGCCTAAAAATAGAGTATAAAAAAATTTCTTTCCTATTCATTCGAACTCGACCCGAGTAAGAGAATTAAAAAATAAACGCAAAAAAATTCTAAAAATTAAAAAACATCATCCAGGCTTCATTTCCAGACTAAACGGGCCAGGACGGGCCGAAAAATAGAGAACAAAAATAATTTCCTTTCTATCCGTTCGAACCAGACCCGAGTTATAAAATTCAAAAATAAATGCAAAAAAATTCTAAAAATTAGAAAACATCATCCAGACTTCATTTCCAGTCTAAACGGGCCAGGACAGGCCGAAAAATAGAGAACAAAAATAATTTCCTTCCTATCCGTTCGAACCCGACCTGAGTTAGAAAATTCAAAAATAAATGCAAAAAAATTTTAAAAATTTAAAAACATCATCCGGGTTTCATTTCAAGATGAAACGGGTCAGGACCGGCCGAAATATAGAGAACAAAAAAAATTTCCTTCCTATCCGTTCGAACCCGACCCGAGTTAGAGAGTTCGAAAATAAATGCAAAAAAAATTCTAAAAATTATAAAACATCATCCAAGCTTCATTTCAGGACGAAACAGGCCAGAACAGGCCTAAAAATAGAGATCAAAAATAATTTCTTCCTATCTGTTCGAACCAGACCCGAGTTAGAAAATTCAAAAATAAATGCAAAAAAATTCTACAAATTAAAAAACATCATCCGGGCATCATTTCAAGATGAAACGGGTCAGGACAGGCCATGAAAAATAGAGAATAAAAAAAATTTCCTTCCTATCCGTTCGAACCCAACCCGAGTTAGAAAATTCTAAAATAAATGCAAAAAAAATCTAAAAATTAAAAAACATCATTCAGGTTTCATTTCCAGACGAAACGGGAGAAGACAGGCCAAAAAATAGAGTATAAAAAAATTTCTTTCCTATCCATTCGAACCCGACCCGAGTTAGAGAATAAAAAAATATATGCAAAAAATTTCTAAAAATTATAAAACATCATCCAGGCTTCATTTCAAGACGAAACGGGAGAAGACAGGTCAAAAAATAGAGTATAAAAAAATTTCCTTCCTATCCGTACGAACCCGACCCAAGTTAGAGAATTCGAAAATAAATGCAAAAAAATGTTAAAAATTAAAAAACATCATCCAGGCTTCATTTCAAGACGAAACGGGCCAGGACAGGCCGAAAAAAAGAGAACAAAAATTATTTCCTTCATATCCATTCGAACCCGACCCGAGTTAGAAATTCAAAAATAAATGCAAAAAAATTCTAAAAATTGAAAAACATCATTCAGGTTTCATTTCCAGACGAAACGGGAGAAGACAGGCCTAAAAATAGAGTATAAAAAATTTCCTTCCCTATCCATTCGAACCCGACCCGAGTTAGAGAATTAAAAAATAAATGCAAAAAAATTCTAAAAATTAAAAAACATCATCCAGGCTTCATTTTCAGACTAAATGGGCCGGGATGGGCCGAAAAATAGAGAACAAAAATAATTTCCTTCCTATCCGTTCGAACCCGACCCGAATTAGAAAATTCAAAAATAAATGCAAAAAAATTCTAAAAATTAAAAAACATCATCCAGGCTTCATTTCCAGACTAAACGGGCCAGTATGGGCCGAAAAATAGAGAACAAAAATAATTTCTTTCCTATCCGTTCGAACCAGACCCGAGTTAGAAAATTAAAAAATAAATGCAAAAAAATTCTAAAAATTAAAAAACGTCATCCGGGTTTCATTTCAAGACGAAACGGGTTAGGACAGGCCGAAAAATAGAGAACAAAAAAAATTTCCATCCTATCCGTTCGAACCCGACCCGAGTTAGAGAATTCGAAAATAAATGCAAAGAAATTTTAAAAATTAAAAAACATCATCCAGGCTTCATTTCAAGACGAAACGGGCCAGGACTGGCCGAAAAAAAGAGAACAAAAATTATTTCCTTCCTATCCGTTCGAACCCGACCCGAGTTAGAAAATTCAAAAATAAATGCAAAAAAATTCTAAAAATTGAAAACTATCATTCAGGTTTCATTTCCAGACGAAACGGGAGAAGACAGGCCTAAAAATAGAGTATAAAAAAATTTCTTTCCTATTCATTCGAACTCGACCCGAGTAAGAGAATTAAAAAATAAACGCAAAAAAATTCTAAAAATTAAAAAACATCATCCAGGCTTCATTTCCAGACTAAACGGGCCAGGACGGGCCAAAAAATAGAGAACAAAAAAATTTCCTTCCTATCCGTTCGAACCCGACCCGAGTTACAGAATACAAAAAAGAAATGTAAAAAAATTTTAAAAATTAAAAAACATCATCCAGACTTCATTTCAAGACGAAACGGGCCAGGACAGGCCGAAAAAAAGAGTACAAAAGTAATTTCCTTCCTATCCGTTCGAACCTGGCCCAAGTTAGAAAATTCGAAAAGAAATGCAAAAAAATTTTAAAAATTAAAAAGAGTCATCCAGGCTTCATTTCAAGACGAAACAGGTCACGACAGGCCGAAAAATAGACAACAAAGAAAATTTCAATTCTATCCGTTCGAACCCGACCCAAGTTAGAAAATTCAAAAATAAATGCAAAAAAATTCTAAGAAAGAAAAAACATCATGCAGGCTTCATTTCAAGGCGAAACGGGTCAGGACAGGCCGAAAAATAGAGAACCAAAAAAATTTCCCTCCTATCCGTTCGAACCCGACCCGAGTTAGAAAATTCAAAAATAAACGCAAAAAAATTCTAAAAATTAAACAACGTCATCCAGGCTTCATTTCAACACAAAACGGGTCAAGACAGGTCGGAAAATAGAGAACAAAAAAAATTTCCTTCCTATCCGTTCGAACCCGACCTGAGTTAGAGAATTCAAAAATAAATGCAAAAAAATTTTAAAAATTAAAAAACATCATTCAGACTTCATTCCAAGGCAAAACAGGCCAGCACAGGCCGTAAAAAAGAGAACAAAAATAATTTCCTTCCTATCCGTTCGAACATGGCCCAAGTTAGAAAATTTGAAAAGAAATGCAAAAAAATTTTAAAAATTAAAAAACATCATCTAGGCTTCATTTCATGACGAAACAGGTCAGGACAGGCCAAAAAATTTAGAACAAAGAAAATTTCAATCCTACCCGTTCGAACCCGACCCGAGTTAGAAAATTAAATGCAAAAAAATTCAAAAAAAGAAAAAACATCATGCAGGCTTAATTTCAAGACGAAACAGGTCAGGACAGGCCGAAAAATAGAGAACAAAAAAATTTCCTTCCTATCCGTTCGAACCCTACCCGAGTTAGAAAATTAAAAAATAAATGCAAAAAAATACTAAAAATTAAAAAACATCATCTAGGCTTCATTTCAAGACGAAACGGGTCAGGACAGGCCGAGAAATAGAGAACAAAAGAAATTTCTTTCCTATCCGTTTAAACCCGACCCGAGTTAGAAAATTCAAAAATAAATGCAAAGAAATTCTAAAAATTAAAAAACATCTTCCAGGTTTCATTTCACGACGAAACGGGTGAAGACAGGCCGAAAAATAGAGAACAAAAATAATTTCCTTCCAAACCGTTCGTACCCGACCCGAGTTAGAAAATTCAAAAATAAATGCAAAAAAATTTTAAAAATTAAAAAACATCATCCGGGCTTCATTTCAAGACGAAACGGGTCAGGACAGGCCGAAAAATAGAGAACAAAAATAATTTCCTTCCTATCCGTTCGAACCCGACCCAAGTTACAGAATTCAAAAATAAATGTAAAAAAATTTTAAAAATTAAAAAACATCATCCAGACTTCATTTCAAGACGAAACGGGCCAGGACAGGCCGAAAAAAAGAGTACAAAAGTAATTTCCTTCCTATCCGTTCGAACCAGGCCCAAGTTAGAAAATTCGAAAAGAAATGCAAAAAAATTTTAAAAATTAAAAAAAGTCATCCAGGCTTCATTTCAAGACGAAACAGGTCAAGACAGGCCAAAAAATAGACAACAAAGAAAATTTCAATTCTATCCGTTCGAACCCGACCCGAGTTAGAAAATTCAAAAATAAATGCAAAAAAATTCTAAGAAAGAAAAAACATCATGCAGGCTTCATTTCAAGGCGAAACAGGTCAGGACAGGAAGAAAAATAGAGAACAAAAAAATTTCCTTCCCATCCGTTCGAACCCTACCCGAGTTAGAAAATTAAAAAATAAATGCAGAAAAATTCTAAAAATTAAAAAACGTCATCCGGGCTTCATTTCAAGACGAAACGGGTTAAGACAGGCCGAAAAATAGAGAACAAAAAAAATTTCCATCCTATCCGTTCGAACCCAACCCGAGTTGGAGAATTCGAAAATAAATGCAAAGAAATTTTAAAAATTAAAAAACATCATCCAGGCTTCATTTCAAGACGAAACGGGCCAGGACTGGCCGAAAAAAAGAGAACAAAAATTATTTCCTTCCTATCCGTTCGAACCCGACTCGAGTTAGAAAATTAAAAAATAAATGCAAAAAAATTCTAAAAATTGAAAACCATCATTCAGGTTTCATTTCCAGACGAAACGGGAGAAGACAGGCCTAAAAATAGAGTATAAAAAAATTTCTTTCCTATTCATTCGAACTCGACCCGAGTAAGAGAATTAAAAAATAAACGCAAAAAAATTCTAAAAATTAAAAAACATCATCCAGGCTTCATTTCCAGACTAAACGGGCCAGGACAGGCCGAAAAATAGAGAACAAAAATAATTTCCTTCCTATCTGTTCGAACCAGACCCGAGTTAGAAAATTCAAAAATAAATGCAAAAAAATTCTAAAAATTAAAAAACATCATTCAGGTTTCATTTCAAGACGAAACGGGAGAAGTCCGGCCAAAAAATAGAGTATAAAAAAAATTTATTTCCTATCCATTCGAACCCGACCCGGGTTAGAGAATTCAAAAATAAATGCAAAAAAATTCTAAAAATTAAAAAACATCGTCCAGGCTTCATGTCCAGACGAAACGGGCCAGGATAGGCCGAAAAATAGAGAACAAAATAAATTTCCTTTCTATCCGTTCGAACCAGACAAGAGTTATAAAATTCAAAAATAAATGCAAAAAAATTCTAAAAATTAAAAAACATCATCCAGACTTCATTTCCAGTCTAAACGGGCCAAGACAGGCCGAAAAATAGAGAACAAAAATAATTTCCTTCCTATCCGTTCGAACCCGACCCGAGTTAGAAAATTCAAAAATAAATGTAAAAAAATTTTAAAAATTTAAAAACATCATCCGGGTTTCATTTCAAGATGAAACGGGTCAGGACCGGCCGAAATATAGAGAACAAAAAAAATTTTCTTCCTATCCCTTCGAACCCGACCCGAGTTAGAGAGTTCGAAAATAAATGCAAAAAAAATTCTAAAAATTATAAAACATCATCCAAGCTTCATTTCAGGACGAAACAGGCCAGAACAGGCCTAAAAATAGAGAACAAAAATAATTTCCTTCCTATCTGTTCGAACCAGACCCGAGTTAGAAAATTCAAAAATAAATGCAAAAAAATTCTACAAATTAAAAAACATCATCCGGGCATCATTACAAGATGAAACGGGTCAGGACGGGCCGAAAAATAGAGAATAAAAAAAAATTCCTTCCTATCCGTTCGAACCCAACCCGAGTTAGAAAATTCTAAAATAAATGCAAAAAAAATCTAAAAATTAAAAAACATCATTCAGGTTTCATTTCCAGACGAAACGGGAGAAGACAGGCCAAAAAATAGAGTATAAAAAAATTTCTTTCCTATCCATTCGAACCCGACCCGAGTTAGAAATTCAAAAATAAATGCAAAAAAATTCTAAAAATTGAAAAACATCATTCAGGTTTCATTTCCAGACGAAACGGGAGAAGACAGGCCTAAAAATAGAGTATAAAAAATTTTCTTTCCTATCCATTCGAACCCGACCCGAGTTAGAGAATTAAAAAATAAATGCAAAAAAATTCTAAAAATTAAAAAACATCATCCAGGCTTCATTTTCAGACTAAAAGGGCCGGGATGGGCCGAAAAATAGAGAACAAAAATAATTTCCTTCCTATCCGTTCGAACCCGACCCGAATTAGAAAATTCAAAAATAAATGCAAAAAAATTCTAAAAATTAAAAAACATCATCCAGGCTTCATTTCCAGACTAAACGGGCCAGTATGGGCCGAAAAATAGAGAACAAAAATAATTTCTTTCCTATCCGTTCGAACCAGACCCGAGTTAGAAAATTAAAAAATAAATGCAAAAAAATTCTAAAAATTAAAAAACGTCATCCGGGTTTCATTTCAAGACGAAACGGGTTAGGACAGGCCGAAAAATAGAGAACAAAAAAAATTTCCATCCTATCCGTGCGAACCCGACCCGAGTTAGAGAATTCGAAAATAAATGCAAAGAAATTTTAAAAATTAAAAAACATCATCCAGGCATCATTTCAAGACGAAACGGGCCAGGACTGGCCGAAAAAAAGAGAACAAAAATTATTTCCTTCCTATCCGTTCGAACCCGACCCGAGTTAGAAAATTCAAAAATAAATGCAAAAAAATTCTAAAAATTGAAAACCATAATTCAGGTTTCATTTCCAGACGAAACGGGAGAAGACAGGCCCAAAAATAGAGTATAAAAAAATTTCTTTCCTATTCATTCGAACTCGACCCGAGTAAGAGAATTAAAAAATAAACGCAAAAAAATTCTAAAAATTAAAAAACATCATCCAGGCTTCATTTCCAGACTAAACGGGCCAGGACGGGCCAAAAAATAGAGAACAAAAATAATTTCCTTCCTATCCGTTCGAACCCGACCCGAGTTACAGAATACAAAAAAGAAATGTAAAAAAATTTTAAAAATTAAAAAACATCATCCAGACTTCATTTCAAGACGAAACGGGCCAGGACAGGCCGAAAAAAAGAGTACAAAAGTAATTTCCTTCCTATCCGTTCGAACCTGGCCCAAGTTAGAAAATTCGAAAAGAAATGCAAAAAAATTTTAAAAATTAAAAAGAGTCATCCAGGCTTCATTTCAAGACGAAACAGGTCACGACAGGCCGAAAAATAGACAACAAAGAAAATTTCAATTCTATCCGTTCGAACCCGACCCAAGTTAGAAAATTCAAAAATAAATGCAAAAAAATTCTAAGAAAGAAAAAACATCATGCAGGCTTCATTTCAAGGCGAAACGGGTCAGGACAGGCCGAAAAATAGAGAACCAAAAAAATTTCCCTCCTATCCGTTCGAACCCGACCCGAGTTAGAAAATTCAAAAATAAACGCAAAAAAATTCTAAAAATTAAACAACGTCATCCAGGCTTCATTTCAACACAAAACGGGTCAAGACAGGTCGGAAAATAGAGAACAAAAAAAATTTCCTTCCTATCCGTTCGAACCCGACCTGAGTTAGAGAATTCAAAAATAAATGCAAAAAAATTTTAAAAATTAAAAAACATCATTCAGACTTCATTCCAAGGCAAAACAGGCCAGCACAGGCCGTAAAAAAGAGAACAAAAATAATTTCCTTCCTATCCGTTCGAACATGGCCCAAGTTAGAAAATTAAAAAATAAATGCAAAAAAGTTCTAAAAATTAAAAAACGCCATCCGGGCTTCATTTCAAGACGAAACGGGTTAGGACAGGCCGAAAAATAGAGAACAAAAAAAATTTCCATCCTATCCGTTCGAACCCGACCCGAGTTAGAGAATTCGAAAATAAATGCAAAGAAATTCTAAAAATTGAAAACCGTCATTCAGGTTTCATTTCAAGACGAAACGGGAGAAGTCCGGCCAAAAAATAGAGTATAAAAAAAATTTATTTCCTATCAATTCGAACCCGACCCGGGTTAGAGAATTCAAAAATAAATGCAAAAAAATTCTAAAAATTAAAAAACATCATCCAGGCTTCATGTCCACACGAAACGGGCCAGGACAGGCCGAAAAATAGAGAACAAAATATATTTCCTTCCTATCCGTTCGAACCAGACCCGAGTTATAAAATTCAAAAATAAATGCAAAAAAATTCAAAAAATTAAAAAACATCATCCAGACTTCATTTCCAGTCTAAACGGGCCAGGACAGGCCGAAAAATAGAGAACAAAAATAATTTCCTTCCTATCCGTTCGAACCCGACCCGAGTTAAAAAATTCAAAAATAAATGCAAAAAAATTTTAAAAATTTAAAAACATCATCCGGGTTTCATTTCAAGATGAAACGGGTCAGGACCGACCGAAAAATAGAGAAAAAAAAAATTTCCTTCCCATCCATTCGAACCCGACCCGAGTTAGAGAATTCAAAAATAATTGCAAAAAAAATTTAAAAATTAAAAAACATCATCCAGACTTCATTTCAAGACGAAACGGGCCCGGACAGGCCGAAAAAAAGAAAACAAAAATAATTTCCTTCCTATCCGTTCGAACCAGACCCGAGATAGAAAATTAAAAAATAAATGCAAAAAAGTTCTAAAAATTAAAAAACGCCATCCGGGCTTCATTTCAAGACGAAACGGGTTAGGACAGGCCGAAAAATAGAGAACAAAAAAAATTTCCATCCTATCCGTTCGAACCCGACCCGAGTTAGAGAATTCGAAAATAAATGCAAAGAAATTCTAAAAATTGAAAACCATCATTCAGGTTTCATTTCAAGACGAAACGGGAGAAGTCCGGCCAAAAAATAGAGTATAAAAAAAATTTATTTCCTATCAATTCGAACCCGACCCGGGTTAGAGAATTCAAAAATAAATGCAAAAAAATTCTAAAAATTAAAAAACATCATCCAGGCTTCATGTCCACACGAAACGGGCCAGGACAGGCCGAAAAATAGAGAACAAAATATATTTCCTTCCTATCCGTTCGAACCAGACCCGAGTTATAAAATTCAAAAATAAATGCAAAAAAATTCAAAAAATTAAAAAACATCATCCAGACTTCATTTCCAGTCTAAACGGGCCAGGACAGGCCGAAAAATAGAGAACAAAAATAATTTCCTTCCTATCCGTTCGAACCCGACCCGAGTTAAAAAATTGAAAAATAAATGCAAAAAAATTTTAAAAATTTAAAAACATCATCCGGGTTTCATTTCAAGATGAAACGGGTCAGAACCGACCGAAAAATAGAGAACAAAAAAAAATTTCCTATCCCATTTACCATTCGAACCCAGACCGAGTTAGAGAATTCAAAATAATGCAAAAAAAATTTAAAAATTAAAAACATTTTCATCCAGACTTCAATTTCAAGACCGAAACGGCCCGGCATCTGCCGAAAAAGAAAACAAAAATAATTTCCTTCCTATCCGTTCGAACCAGACCCGTGTTAGAAAATTCAAAAATAAATGAAAAAGATTTCTAAAAATTAAACAACGTCATCCGGGCTTCATTTCAAGCCAAAACGGGTCAGGACAGGCCGAAAAATAGAGAACCAAAAAAATTTCCCTCCTATCCGTTCGAACCCGACCCGAGTTAGAAAATTCAAAAATAAATGCAAAGAAATTCTAAAAATTAAAAAACATCTTCCAGGTTTCATTTCAAGACGAAACGGGTGAAGACAGGCCGAAAAATAGAGAACAAAAACAATTTCCTTCCAATCCGTTCGAACAAGACCCGAGTTAGAAAATTCAAAAATAAATGCAAAAAATTATAAAAATTGAAAACCATCATTCAGGTTTCATTTCAAGACGAAACGGGTGAAGACAGGCCGAAAAATAGAGAACAAAAACAATTTCCTTCCAATCCGTTCGAACATGTCCCGAGTTAGAAAATTCAAAAATAAATGCAAAAAATTATAAAAATTAAAAAACATCATCCAGGTTTCATTTCAAGATGAAACGGGTGAAGACAGGCCGAAAAATAGAGAACAAAAATAATTTCCTTCCAAACCGTTCGTACCCGACCCGAGTTAGAAAATTAAAAAATAAATGCAAAAAAATTTTAAAAATTAAAAAACGTCATCCGGGCTTCATTTCAAGACGAAACGGGTCAGGACAGGCCGAAAAATAGAGAACAAAAATAACTTCCTTCCTATCCGTTCGAACCCGACCCGAGTTACAGAATTCAAAAATAAATGTAAAAAAATTTTAAAAATTAAAAAACATCATCCAGACTTCATTTCAAGACGAAACGGGCCAGGACAGGCCGAAAAAGACAACAAAGAAAATTTTCAATTCTATCCGTTTGAACCCGAAACCGAGGTTAGAAAATTCAACAATAAATGCAAAAAATTCTAAGAAAGAAAAAACATCATGCAGGCTTCATTTCAAGGCGAAACAGGTCAGACAAGAGAAAATAGAGAACAAAAAAAATTTCGCTTCCCATCGTTCGAACACCCCACCCGAGTTAGAAAATTAAAAAATAAATGCAAAAAATTCTAAAAATTAAAAAACGTCATCCGGCTTTCATTTCAAGACGAAACGGGTCTAGGACAGGCCGAAAAATAGAGAACAAAAAAAATTTCCATCCTATCCGTTCGAACCCGACCCGAGTTAGAGAATTCGAAAATAAATGCAAAGAAATTTTAAAAATTAAAAAACATCATCCAGGCTTCATTTCAAGACGAAACGGGCCAGGACTGGCCAAAAAAAAGAGAACAAAAATTATTTCCTTCCTATCCGTTCGAACCCGACCCGAGTTAGAAAATTCAAAAATAAATGCAAAAAAATTCTAAAAATTGAAAACCATCATTCAGGTTTCATTTCCAAACGAAACGGGAGAAGACAGGCCTAAAAATAGAGTATAAAAAAATTTCTTTCCTATTCATTCGAACTCGACCCGAGTAAGAGAATTAAAAAATAAACGCAAAAAAATTCTAAAAATTAAAAAACATCATCCAGGCTTCGTTTCCAGACTAAACGGGTCAGGACGGGCCGAAAAATAGAGAACAAAAATAATTTCCTTCCTATCTGTTCGAACTAGACCCGAGTTAGAAAATTCAAAAATAAATGCAAAAAAATTCTAAAAATTAAAAAACATCATTCAGGTTTCATTTCAAGACGAAACGGGAGAAGTCCGGCCAAAAAATAGAGTATAAAAAAAATTTATTTCCTATCCATTCGAACCCGACCCGGGTTAGAGAATTCAAAAATAAATGCAAAAAAATTCTAAAAATTAAAAAACATCGTCCAGGCTTCATGTCCAGACGAAACTGGCCAGGATAGGCCGAAAAATAGAGAACAAAATAAATTTCCTTTCTATCCGTTCGAACCAGACCCGAGTTATAAAATTCAAAAATAAATGCAAAAAAATTCTAAAAATTAAAAAACATCATCCAGACTTCATTTCCAGTCTAAACGGGCCAGGACAGGCCGAAAAATAGAGAACAAAAATAATTTTCTTCCTATCCGTTCGAACCCGACCCGAGTTAGAAAATTCAAAAATAAATGCAAAAAAATTTTAAAAATTTAAAAACATCATCCGGGTTTCATTTCAAGATGAAACGGGTCAGGACCGGCCGAAATATAGAGAACAAAAAAAATTTCCTTCCTATCCGTTCGAACCCGACCCGAGTTAGAGAGTTCGAAAATAAATGCAAAAAAAATTCTAAAAATTATAAAACATCATCCAAGCTTCATTTCAGGACGAAACAGGCCAGAACAGGCCTAAAAATAGAGAACAAAAATAATTTCCTTCCTATCTGTTCGAACCAGACCCGAGTTAGAAAATTCAAAAATAAATGCAAAAAAATTCTACAAATTAAAAAACATCATCCGGGCATCATTTCAAGATGAAACGGGTCAGGACAGGCCGAAAAATAGAGAATAAAAAAAATTTCCTTCCTATCCGTTCGAACCCAACCCGAGTTAGAAAATTCTAAAATAAATGCAAAAAAAATCTAAAAATTAAAAAACATCATTCAGGTTTCATTTCCAGACGAAACGGGAGAAGACAGGCCAAAAAATAGAGTATAAAAAAATTTCTTTCCTATCCATTCGAACCCGACCCGAGTTAGAGAATAAAAAAATATATGCAAAAAATTTCTAAAAATTATAAAACATCATCCAGGCTTCATTTCAAGACGAAACGGGAGAAGACAGGTCAAAAAATAGAGTATAAAAAAATTTCCTTCCTATCCGTACGAACCCGACCCAAGTTAGAGAATTCGAAAATAAATGCAAAAAAATGTTAAAAATTAAAAAACATCATCCAGGCTTCATTTCAAGACGAAACGGGCCAGGACAGGCCGAAAAAAAGAGAACAAAAATTATTTCCTTCCTATCCATTCGAACCCGACCCGAGTTAGAAATTCAAAAATGAATGCAAAAAAATTCTAAAAATTGAAAAACATCATTCAGGTTTCATTTCCAGACGAAACGGGAGAAGACAGGCCTAAAAATAGAGTATAAAAAATTTTCTTTCCTATCCATTCGAACCCGACCCGAGTTAGAGAATTAAAAAATAAATGCAAAAAAATTCTAAAAATTAAAAAACATCATCCAGGATTCATTTTCAGACTAAATGGGCCAGGATGGGCCGAAAAATAGAGAACAAAAATAATTTCCTTCCTATCCGTTCGAACCCGACCCGAATTAGAAAATTCAAAAATAAATGCAAAAAAATTCTAAAAATTAAAAAACATCATCCAGGCTTCATTTCCAGACTAAACGGGCCAGTATGGGCCGAAAAATAGAGAACAAAAATAATTTCTTTCCTATCCGTTCGAACCAGACCCGAGTTAGAAAATTAAAAAACAAATGCAAAAAAATTCTAAAAATTAAAAAACGTCATCCGGGTTTCATTTCAAGACGAAACGGGTTAGGACAGGCCGAAAAATAGAGAACAAAAAAAATTTCCATCCTATCCGTTCGAACCCGACCCGAGTTAGAGAATTCGAAAATAAATGCAAAGAAATTCTAAAAATTGAAAACCATCATTCAGGTTTCATTTCCAGACGAAACGGGAGAAGACAGGCCTAAAAATAGAGTATAAAAAAATTTATTTCCTATTCATTCGAACTCGACCTGAGTAAGAGAATTAAAAAATAACGCAAAAAAATTCTAAAAATTAAAAAACATCATCCAGGCTTCATTTCCAGACTGAACGGGCCAGGACGGGCCAAAAAATAGAGAACAAAAATAATTTCCTTCCTATCTGTTCGAACCAGACCCGAGTTAGAAAATTCAAAAATAAATGCAAAAAAATTCTAAAAATTAAAAAACATCATTCAGGTTTCATTTCAAGACGAAACGGGAGAAGTCCGGCCAAAAAATAGAGTATAAGAAAAATTTATTTCCTATCAATTCGAACCCGACCCGGGTTAGAGAATTCAAAAATAAATGCAAAAAAATTCTAAAAATTAAAAAACATCATCCAGGCTTCATGTCCAAACGAAACGGGCCAGGACAGGTCGAAAAATAGAGAACAAAATAAATTTCCTTCTTATCCGTTCGAACCAGACCCGAGTTATAAAATTCAAAAATAAATGCAAAAAAATTCTAAAAATTAGAAAACATCATCCAGACTTCATTTCCAGTCTAAACGGGCCAGGACAGGCCGAAAAATAGAGAACAAAAATAATTTCCTTCCTATCCGTTCGAACCCGACCTGAGTTAGAAAATTCAAAAATAAATGCAAAAAAATTTTAAAAATTTAAAAACATCATCCGGGTTTCATTTCAAGATGAAACGGGTCAGGACAGGCCGAAAAAGAGAAAACAAAAATAATTTCCTTCCTATCCGTTCGAACCAGACCCGTGTTAGAAAATTCAAAAATAAATGAAAAAAATTTATAAAAATTAAACAACGTCATCCGGGCTTCATTTCAAGCCGAAACGGGTCAGGACAGGCCGAAAAATAGAGAACCAAAAAAATTTCCCTCCTATCCGTTCGAACCCGACCCGAGTTAGAAAATTCAAAAATAAACGCAAAAAAATTCTAAAAATTAAACAACGTCATCCAGGCTTCATTTCAACACAAAACGGGTCAAGACAGGTCGAAAAATAGAGAACAAAAAAAATTTCCTTCCTATCCGTTCGAACCCGGCCTGAGTTAGAGAATTCAAAAATAAATGCAAAAAAATTTTAAAAATTAACAAACATCATTCAGACTTCATTCCAAGGCAAAACAGGCCAGCACAGGCCGTAAAAAAGAGAACAAAAATAATTTCCTTCCTATCCGTTCGAACATGGCCCAAGTTAGAAAATTTGAAAAGAAATGCAAAAAAATTTTAAAAATTAAAAAACATCATCTAGGCTTCATTTCATGACGAAACAGGTCAGGACAGGCCAAAAAATTTAGAACAAAGAAAATTTCAATCCTACCCGTTCGAACCCGACCCGAGTTAGAAAATTAAATGCAAAAAAATTCAAAAAAAGAAAAAACATCATGCAGGCTTAATTTCAAGACGAAACAGGTCAGGACAGGCCGAAAAATAGAGAACAAAAAAATTTCCTTCCTATCCGTTCGAACCCTACCCGAGTTAGAAAATTAAAAAATAAATGCAAAAAAATACTAAAAATTAAAAAACATCATCTAGGCTTCATTTCAAGACGAAACGGGTCAGGACAGGCCGACAAATAGAGAACAAAAGAAATTTCTTTCCTATCCGTTTAAACACGACCCGAGTTAGAAAATTCAAAAATAAATGCAAAGAAATTCTAAAAATTAAAAAACATCTTCCAAGTTTCATTTCAAGATGAAACGGGTGAAGACAGGCCGAAAAATAGAGAACAAAAACAATTTCCTTCCAATCCGTTCGAACAAGACCCGAGTTAGAAAATTCAAAAATAAATGCAAAAAATTATAAAAATTAAAAAACATCATCCAGGTTTCATTTCAAGATGAAACGTGTGAAGACAGGCCGAAAAATAGAGAACAAAAATAATTTCCTTCCAAATCGTTCGTACCCGACCCGAGTTAGAAAATTCAAAAATAAATGCAAAAAAATTTTAAAAATTAAAAAACATCATCCGGGCTTCATTTCAAGACGAAACGGGTCAGGACAGGCCGAAAAATAGAGAACAAAAATAATTTCCTTCATATCCGTTCGAACCCGACCCGAGTTACAGAATTCAAAAATAAATGTAAAAAAATTTTAAAAATTAAAAAACATCATCCAGACTTCATTTCAAGACGAAACGGGCCAGGACAGGCCGAAAAAAAGTGTACAAAAGTAATTTCCTTCCTATCCGTTCGAACCTGGCCCAAGTTAGAAAATTCGAAAAGAAATGCAAAAAAATTTTAAAAATTAAAAAAAGTCATCCAGGCTTCATTTCAAGACGAAACAGGTCAAGACAGGCCGAAAAATAGATGCAAAAAAACAAAGAAAGGCTTCATTTTTCAATTTCTATCCGTTCGAACCCTACCCGAGTTAGAAAATTAAAAAATAAATGCAGAAAAATTCTAAAAATTAAAAAACGTTATCTAGGCATCATTTCAAGACGAAACGGGTTAGGACAGGCCGAAAAATAGAGAACAAAAAAAATTTCCATCCTATCCGTTTGAACCCGACCCGAGTTAGAGAATTCGAAAATAAATGCAATGAAATTTTAAAAATTAAAAAACATCATCCAGGCTTCATTTCAAGACGAAACGGGCCAGGACTGGCCGAAAAAAAGAGAACAAAAGTTATTTCCTTCCTATCCGTTCGAACCCGACCCAAGTTAGAAAATTCAAAAATAAATGCAAAAAAATTCTAAAAATTGAAAACCATCATTCAGGTTTCATTTCCGGACGAAACGGGAGAAGACAGGCCTAAAAATAGAGTATAAAAAAATTTCTTTCCTATTCATTCGAACTCGACCCGAGTAAGAGAATTAAAAAATAAACGCAAAAAAATTCTAAAAATTAAAATACATCATCCAGGCTTCATTTCCAGACTAAACGGGCCAGGACGGGCCGAAAAATAGAGAACAAAAATAATTTCCTTCCTATCTGTTCGAACCAGACCCGAGTTAGAAAATTCAAAAATAAATGCAAAAAAATTCTAAAAATTAAAAAACATCATTCAGGTTTCATTTCAAGACGAAACGGGAGAAGTCCGGCCAAAAAATAGAGTATAAAAAAAATTTATTTCCTATCCATTCGAACCCGACCCGGGTTAGAGAATTCAAAAATAAATGCAAAAAAATTCTAAAAATTAAAAAACATCGTCCAGGCTTCATGTCCAGACGAAACGGGCCAGGATAGGCCGAAAAATAGAGAACAAAATAAATTTCCTTTCTATCCGTTCGAGCCAGACCCGAGTTATAAAATTCAAAAATAAATGCAAAAAAATTCTAAAAATTCAAAAACATCATCCAGACTTCATTTCCAGTCTAAACGGGCGAGGACAGGCCAAAAAATAGAGAACAAAAATAATTTCCTTCCTATCCGTTCGAACCCGACCCGAGTTAGAAAATTCAAAAATAAATGCAAAAAAATTTTAAAAATTTAAAAACATCATCCGGGTTTCATTTCAAGATGAAACGGGTCAGGACCGGCCGAAATATAGGGAACAAAAAAAATTTCCTTCCTATCCGTTCGAACCCGACCCGAGTTAGAGAATTAAAAAAAAAATGCAAAAAAAATTTAAAAATTAAAAAACATCATCCAGACTTCATTTCAAGACGAAACGGGCCCGGACAGGCCGAAAAAAAGAAAACAAAAATAATTTCCTTCCTATCCGTTCGAACCAGACCCGTGATAAAAAATTCAAAAATAAACGCAAAAAAATTCCAAAAATTATACAACGTTATCCGAGCTTCATTTCAAGCCGAAACGGGTCAAGACAGGAAAAAAAATAGAGAACAAAAAAAATTTCCCTCCTATCCGTTCGAACCCGACCCGAGTTAGAAAATTCAAAAGTAAACGCAAAAAAATTATAAAAATTAAACAACGTCATCCAGGCTCATTTCAACACAAAACGGGTCAAGGCAGGTCGAAAAATAGAGAACAAAAAAAATTTTCTTCCTATCCGTTCGAACCCGACCTGAGTTAGAGAATTCAAAAATAAATGCAAAAAAATATTAAAAATTAAAAAACATCATCCAGACTTCATTTCAAGGCAAAACAGGCCAGCACAGGCCGTAAAAAAGAGAACAAAAATAATTTCCTTCCTATCCGTTCGAACATGGCCCAAGTTAGAAAATTTGAAAAGAAATGCAAAAAAATTTTAAAAATTAAAAAACGTCATCTAGGCTTCATTTCATGACGAAACAGGTCAGGACAGGCCAAAAAATTTAGAACAAAGAAAATTTCAATCCTACCCGTTCGAACCCGACCCGAGTTAGAAAATTAAATGCAAAAAAATTCAAAAAAAGAAAAAACATCATGCAGGCTTAATTTCAAGACGAAAAAGGTCAGGACAGGCCCAAAAATAGAGTACAAAAAAATTTCCTTCCTATCCGTTCGAACCCTACCCGAGTTAGAAAATTAAAAAATAAATGCAAAAAAATACTAAAAATTAAAAAACATCATCTAGGCTTCATTTCAAGACGAAATTGGTCAGGACAGGCTGAAAAATAGAGAACAAAAAAATTTCCTTCCTATCCGTTCGAACTCTACCCGAGTTAGAAAATTAAAAAATAAATGCAAAAAAATACTAAAAATTAAAAAACATCATCTAGGCTTCATTTCAAGACGAAACAGGTCAGGACAGGCCGACAAATAGAGAACAAAAGAAATTTCTTTCCTATCCGCTTGAATCCGACCCGAGTTAGAAAATTCAAAAATAAATGCAAAGAAATTCTAAAAATTAAAAAACATCTTCCAGGTTTCATTTCAAGACGAAACGGGTGAAGACAGGCCGAAAAATAGAGAACAAAAATAATTTCCTTCCAATCCGTTCGAACAAGACCCGAGTTAGAAAATTCAAAAATAAATGCAAAAAATTATAAAAATTAAAAAACATCATCCAGGTTTCATTTCAAGATGAAACGGGTGAAGACAGGCCGAAAAATAGAGAACAAAAAAAATTTCCTTCCAAACCGTTCGAACCCGACCCGAGTTAGAAAATTCAAAAATAAATGCAAAAAAATTTTAAAAATTAAAAAACATCATCCGGGCTTCATTTCAAGACGAAACGGGTCAGGCAGGCCGAAAAATTGAGAACAAAAATAATTTCCTTCCTATCCATTCGAACCCGACCCGAGTTAGAAAATTCAAAAATAAATGCAAAAAAAATTTAAAAATTTAAAAACATCATCCGGGTTTCATTTCAAGATGAAACGGGTCAGGACCGGCCAAAAAATAGAGAACAAAAAAAATTTCCTTCCTATCCATTCGAACCCGACCCGAGTTAGAGAATTCAAAAATAAATGCAAAAAAAATTTAAAAATTAAAAAACATCATCCAGACTTCATTTCAAGACGAAACGGGCCCGGACAGGCCGAAAAAAAGAAAACAAAAGTAATTTCCTTCCTATCCGTTCGAACCAGACCCGTGTTAGAAAATTCAAAAATAAATGCAAAAAATTTCTAAAAATTAAACAACGTCATCCGGGCTTCATTTCAAGCCGAAACGGGTCAGGACAGGCTGAAAAATAGAGAACAAAAAAAATTTCCCTCCTATCCGTTCGAACCCGACCCGAGTTAGAAAATTCAAAAATAAACGCAAAAAAATTTTAAAAATTAAACAACGTCATCCGGGCTTCATTTCAAGCCGAAACGGGTCAAGACAGGTCGAAAAATAGAGAACAAAAAAAATTTCCTTCCTATCCGTTCGAACCCGACCTGAGTTAGAGAATTCAAAAATAAATGTAAAAAAATTTTAAAAATTAAAAAACATCATCCAGACTTCATTCCAAGGCAAAACAGGCCAGCACAGGCCGTAAAAAAGAGAACAAAAATAATTTCCTTCCTATCCGTTCGAACATGGCCCAAGTTAGAAAATTTGAAAAGAAATGCAAAAAAATTTTAAAAATTAAAAAACATCATCTAGGCTTCATTTCAAGACGAAACAGGTCAGGACAGGCCAACAAATTTAGAACAAAGAAAATTTCAATCCTACCCGTTCGAACCCGACCCGAATTAGAAAATTAAATGCAAAAAAATTCAAAAAAAGAAAAAACATCATGCAGGCTTAATTTCAAGACGAAACAGGTCAGGACAGGCCGAAAAATAGAGAACAAAAAAATTTCCTTCCTATCCGTTCGAACCCTACCCGAGTTAGAAAATTAAAAAATAAATGCAAAAAAATACTAAAAATTAAAAAACATCATCTAGGCTTCATTTCAAGACGAAACGGGTCAGCACAGGCCGATAAATAGAGAATAAAAGAAATTTCTTTCCTATCCGTTTAAACCCGACCCGAGTTAGAAAATTCAAAAATAAATGCAAAGAAATTCTAAAAATTAAAAAACATCTTCCAGGTTTCATTTCAAGACGAAACGGATGAAGACAGGCCGAAAAATAGATAACAAAAACAATTTCCTTCCAATCCGTTCGAACAAGACCCTAGTTAGAAAAATCAAAAATAAATGCAAAAAATTATAAAAATTAAAAAACATCATCCAGGTTTCATTTCAAGATGAAACGGGTGAAGACAGGCCGAAAAATAGATAACAAAAATAATTTCCTTCCAAACCGTTCGAACCCGACCCGAGTTAGAAAATTCAAAAATAAATGGAAAAAAATTTTAAAAATTAAAAAACATCATCCGAGCTTCATTTCGAGACGAAACGGGTCAGGACAGGCCGAAAAATAGAGAACAAAAAAAATTTCCTTCCTATCCGTTCGAACCCGACCCGAGTTACAAAATTCAAAAATAAATGTAAAAAAATTTTAAAAATTAAAAAACATCATCCAGACTTCATTTCAAGACGAAACGGGCCAGGACAGGCCGAAAAAAAGAGTACAAAAGTAATTTCCGTCCTATCCGTTCGAACCTGGCCCAAGTTAGAAAATTCGAAAAGAAATGCAAAAAAATTTTAAAAATTAAAAAAAGTCATACAGGCTTCATTTCAAGACGAAACAGGTCAAGACAGGCCGAAAAATAGATAACAAAGAAAATTTCAATTCTATCCGTTCGAACCCGACCCGAGTTAGAAAATTCAAAAATAAATGCAAAAAAATTCTAAGAAAGAAAAAACATCATGCAGGCTTCATTTCAAGGCGAAACAGGTCAGGACAGGAAGGAAAATAGAGAACAAAAAAATTTCCTTCCCATCCGTTCGAACCCTACCCGAGTTAGAAAATTAAAAAATAAATGCAGAAAAATTCTAAAAATTAAAAAACGTCATCCGGGCTTCATTTCAAGACGAAACGGGTTAGGACAGGCCGAAAAATAGGGAACAAAAAAAATTTCCATCCTATCCGTTCGAACCCGACCCGAGTTAGAGAATTCGAAAATAAATGCAAAGAAATTTTAAAAATTAAAAAACATCATCCAGGCTTCATTTCAAGACGAAACGGGCCAGGACTGGCCGAAAAAAAGAGAACAAAAATTATTTTCTTCCTATCCGTTTGAACCCGACCCGAGTTAGAAAATTCAAAAATAAATGCAAAAAAAATTTAAAAATTAAAAAACATCATCCAGACTTCATTTCAAGACGAAACGGGCCCGGACAGGCCGAAAAAAAGAAAACAAAAATAATTTCCTTCTTATCCGTTCGAACCAGACCCGTGATAGAAAATTCAAAAATAAATGAAAAAAAATTCTAAAAATTAAACAACGTCATCCGGGCTTCATTTCAAGCCGAAACGGGTCAGGACAGGCCAAAAAATAGAGAACAAAAAAAATTTCCCTCCTATCCGTTCGAACCCGACCCGAGTTAGAAAATTCAAAAGTAAACGCAAAAAAATTATAAAAATTAAACAACGTCATCCAGGCTCATTTCAACACAAAACGGGTCAAGACAGGTCGAAAAATAGAGAACAAAAAAAATTTCCTTCCTATCCGTTCGAACCCGACCTGAGTTAGAAAATTAAAAAATAAATGCAAAAAAATACTAAAAATTAAAAAACATCATCTAGGCTTCATTTCAAGACGAAACAGGTCAGGATAGGCTGAAAAATAGAGAACAAAAAAATTTCCTTCCTATCCGTTCGAAACCTACCGGAGTTAGAAAATTAAAAAATAAATGCAAAAAAATACTAAAAATTAAAAAACATCATCTAGGCTTCATTTCAAGACGAAACAGGTCAGGACAGGCTGACAAATAGAGAACAAAAGAAATTTATTTCCAATCCATTTGAACCCGACCCGAGTTAGAAAATTCAAAAATAAATGCAAAGAAATTCTAAAAATTAAAAAACATCTTCCAGGTTTCATTTCAAGACGAAACAGGTGAAGACAGGCCGAAAAATAGAGAACAAAAATAATTTCCTTCCAATCCGTTTGAACAAGACCCGAGTTAGAAAATTAAAAAATAAATGCAAAAAAATACTAAAAATTAAAAAACATCATCTAGGCTTCATTTCAAGACGAAACAGGTCAGGACAGGCTGAAAAATAGAGAACAAAAAAATTTCCTTCCTATCCGTTCGAAACCTACCCGAGTTAGAAAAATAAAAAATAAATGCAAAAAAATACTAAAAATTAAAAAACATCATCTAGGCTTCATTTCAAGACGAAACTGGTCAGGACAGGCCGACAAATAGAGAACAAAAGAAATTTCTTTCCTATCCATTTGAACCCGACCCGAGTTAGAAAATTCAAAAATAAATGCAAAGAAATTCTAAAAATTAAAAAACATCTTCCAGGTTTCATTTCAAGACGAAACGGGTGAAGAAAGGCCGAAAAATAGAGAACAAAAATAATTTCCTTCCAATCCGTTCGAACAAGACCCGAGTTAGAAAATTCAAAAATAAATGCAAAAAAATACTAAAAATTAAAAAACATCATCTAGGCTTCATTTCAAGACGAAACAGGTCAGGACAGGCCGACAAATAGAGAACAAAAGAAATTTATTTCCTATCCATTTGAACCCGACCCGAGTTAGAAAATTAAAAAATAAATGCAAAAAAATACTAAAAATTAAAAAACATCATCTAGGCTTCATTTCAAGACGAAACAGGTCAGGACAGGCCGACAAATAGAGAACAAAAGAAATTTATTTCCTATCCATTTGAACCCGACCCGAGTTAGAAAATTCAAAAATAAATGCAAAGAAATTCTAAAAATTAAAAAACATCTTCCAGGTTTCATTTCAAGACGAAACGGGTGAAGACAGGCCGAAAAATAGAGAACAAAAATAATTTCCTTCCAATCCGTTCGAACAAGACCCGAGTTAGAAAATTCAAAAATAAATGCAAAAAATTATAAAAATTAAAAAACATCATCCAGGTTTCATTTCAAGATGAAACGGGTGAAGACAGGCCGAAAAATAGAGAACAAAAAAATTTCCTTCCTATCCATTCGAACCCTACCCGAGTTAGAAAATTAAAAAATAAATGCAAAAAAATACTAAAAATTAAAAAACATCATCTGGGCTTCATTTCAAGACGAAACAGGTCAGGACAGGCCGACAAATAGAGAACAAAAGAAATTTATTTCCTATCCATTTGAACCCGACCCGAGTTAGAAAATTCAAAAATAAATGCAAAGAAATTCTAAAAATTAAAAAACATCTTCCAGGTTTCATTTCAAGACGAAACGGGTGAAGACAGGCCGAAAAATAGAGAACAAAAATAATTTCCTTCCAATCCGTTCGAACAAGACCTGAGTTAGAAAATTCAAAAATAAATGCAAAAAATTATAAAAATTAAAAAACATCATCCAGGCTTCATTTCAAGAGGAATCGGGTCAGGACAAGCCGGCAAATAGAGAACAAAAGAAATTTCTTTCCTACTCGTTTGAACCTGACCCGAGTTAGAAAATTCAAAAATAAATACAAAGAAATTCTAAAAATTAAAAAACATCTTCCAGGTTTCATTTCAAGACGAAACGGGTGAAGACAGGCCGAAAAGTAGAGAACAAAAATAATTTCCTTCCAATCCATTCGAACAAGACCCGAGTTAGAAAATTCAAAAATAAATGCAAAAAATTATAAAAATTAAAAAACATCATCCGGGCTTCATTTCAAGACAGAACGGGTCAGGACAGGCCGAAAAATAGAGAACAAAAAAACTTTCCTTTCGATCCGTTCGAACCCGACCCGAGTTAGAAAATTCAAAAATAAATGCAAAAAAATTTTAAAAATTAAAAAACATCATTCGGGCTTCATTTCAAGACGAAACGGGTCAGGACAGGCCGGAATATATAGAACAAAAAAAATTTCCTTCCTATCCGTTCGAACCCGACCCAGGTTAGAAAATTTAAAAATAAATGCAAAAAAATTCTAAAAATTAAAAAACATCATTCAGGTTTCATTTCAAGACGAAACGGGAAAAGGCCGGCCAAAAAATAGAGTATAAAAAAAAAAAAAAAATTTCCTACCCATTTGAACCCGACCCGAGTTAGAGAATTCAAAAATAAATGCAAAAAAATTCTAAAAATTAAAAAACATCATCCAGGCTTCATGTCCTGACGAAACGAGCCAGGACAGACCGAAAAATAGAGAACAAAAAAAATTTCCTTCCTATCCGTTCGAACCAGACCCGAGTTATAAAATTCAAAAATAAATGCAGAAAAATTCTAAAAATTAAAAAACGTCATCCGGGCTTCATTTCAAGACGAAACGGGTTAGGACAGGCCGAAAAATAGAGAACAAAAAAAATTTCAATCCTATCCGTTCGAACCCGACCCGAGTTAGAGAATTCGAAAATAAATGCAAAGAAATTTTAAAAATTAAAAAACATCATCCAGGCTTCATTTCAAGACGAAACGGGCCAAGACTGGCCGAAAAAAAAAGAACAAAAATTATTTCCTTCCTATCCGTTCGAACCCGACCCGAGTTAGAAAATTCAAAAATAAATGCAAAATAAATTTAAAAATTAAAAAACATCATCCAGACTTCATTTCAAGACGAAACGGGCACGGACAGGCCGAAAAAAGGAAAACAAAAATAATTTCCTTCCTATCCGTTCGAACCGGACCCGTGATAGAAAATTCAAAAATAAATGCAAAAAAATTCTAAAAATTAAACAACGTCATCCGGGCTTCATTTCAAGCCGAAACGGGTCAGGACAGGCCAAAAAATAGAGAACAAAAAAAAATTCCCTCCTATCCGTTCGAACCCGACCCGAGTTAGAAAATTCAAAAGTAAACGCAAAAAAATTATAAAAATTAAACAACGTCATCCAGGCTTATTTCAACACAAAACGGGTCAAGACAGGTCGAAAAATAGAGAACAAAAAAAATTTCCTTCCTATCCGTTCGAACCCGACCTGAGTTAGAGAATTCAAAAATAAATGCAAAAAAATTTTAAAAATTGAAAAACATCATCCAGACTTCATTTCAAGGCAAAACAGGCCAGTACAGGCCGTAAAAAAGAGAACAAAAATAATTTCCTTCCTATCCGTTCGAACATGGCCCAAGTTAGAAAATTTGAAAAGAAATGCAAAAAAATTTTAAAAATTAAAAAACGTCATCTAGGCTTCATTTCATGACGAAACAGGTCAAGACTGGCCAAAAAATTTAGAACAAAGATAATTTCAATCCTACCCGTTCGAACCCGACCCGAGTTAGAAAATTAAATGCAAAAAAATTCAAAAAAAGAAAAAACATCATGCAGGCTTAATTTCAAGACGAAACAGGTCAGGACAGGCCGAAAAATAGAGAACAAAAAAATTTCCTTCCTATCCGTTCGAACCCTACCCGAGTTAGAAAATTAAAAAATAAATGCAAAAAAATACTAAAAATTAAAAAACATCATCTAGGCTTCATTTCAAGACGAAACAGGTCAGGACAGGCTGAAAAATAGAGAACAAAAAAATTTCCTTCCTATCCGTTCGAAACCTACCGGAGTTAGAAAATTAAAAAATAAACGCAAAAAAATACTAAAAATTAAAAAACATCATCTAGGCTTCATTTCAAGACGAAACAGGTCAGGACAGGCCGACAAATAGAGAACAAAAGAAATTTCTTTCCTATCCGTTTGAACCCGACCCGAGTTAGAAAATTCAAAAATAAATGCAAAGAAATTCTAAAAATTAAAAAACATCTTCCAGGTTTCATTTCAAGACGAAACGGGTGAAGACAGGCCGAAAAATAGAGAACAAAAATAATTTCCTTCCAATCCGTTCGAACAAGACCCGAGTTAGAAAATTCAAAAATAAATGCAAAAAATTATAAAAATTAAAAAACATCATCCAGGTTTCATTTCAAGATGAAACGGGTGAAGACAGGCCGAAAAATAGAGAACAAAAAAATTTCCTTCCTATCCGTTCGAACCCTACCCGAGTTAGAAAATTAAAAAATAAATGCAAAAAAATATTGAAAATTAAAAAACATCATCTAGGCTTCATTTCAAGACGAAACAGTTCAGGACAGGCCGACAAATAGAGAACAAAAGAAATTTATTTCCTATCCATTTGAACCCGACCCGAGTTAGAAAATTCAAAAATAAATGCAAAGAAATTCTAAAAATTAGAAAACATCATCCAGACTTCATTTCAAGACGAAACGGGCACGGACAGGCCGAAAAAAGGAAATCAAAAATAATTTCCTTCCTATCCGTTCGAACCGGACCCGTGATAGAAAATTCAAAAATAAATGCAAAAAAATTCTAAAAATTAAACAACGTCATCCGGGCTTCATTTCAAGCCGAAACGGATCAGGACAGGCCAAAAAATAGAGAACAAAAAAAATTTCCCTCCTATCCGTTCGAACCCGACCCGAGTTAGAAAATTCAAAAGTAAACGCAAAAAAATTATAAAAATTAAACAACGTCATCCAGGCTTATTTCAACACAAAACGGGTCAAGACAGGTCGAAAAATAGAGAACAAAAAAAATTTCCTTCCTATCCGTTCGAACCCGACCTGAGTTAGAGAATTCAAAAATAAATGCAAAAAAATTTTAAAAATTGAAAAACATCATCCAGACTTCATTTCAAGGCAAAACAGGCCAGTACAGGCCGTAAAAAAGAGAACAAAAATAATTTCCTTCCTATCCGTTCGAACATGGCCCAAGTTAGAAAATTTGAAAAGAAATGCAAAAAAATTTTAAAAATTAAAAAACGTCATCTAGGCTTCATTTCATGACGAAACATGTCAAGACAGGCCAAAAAATTTAGAACAAAGATAATTTCAATCCTACCCGTTCGAACCCGACCCGAGTTAGAAAATTAAATGCAAAAAAATTCAAAAAAAGAAAAAGCATCATGCAGGCTTAATTTCAAGACGAAACAGGTCAGGACAGGCCGAAAAATAGAGAACAAAAAAATTTCCTTCCTATCCGTTCGAACCCTACCCGAGTTAGAAAATTAAAAAATAAATGCAAAAAAATACTAAAAATTAAAAAACATCATCTAGGCTTCATTTCAAGACGAAACAGGTCAGGACAGGCTGAAAAATAGAGAACAAAAAAATTTCCTTCCTATCCGTTCGAAACCTACCGGAGTTAGAAAATTAAAAAATAAATGCAAAAAAATACTAAAAATTAAAAAACATCATCTAGGCTTCATTTCAAGACGAAACAGGTCAGGACAGGCCGACAAATAGAGAACAAAAGAAATTTCTTTCCTATCCGTTTGAACCCGACCCGAGTTAGAAAATTCAAAAATAAATGCAAAGAAATTCTAAAAATTAAAAAACATCTTCCAGGTTTCATTTCAAGACGAAACGGGTGAAGACAGGCCGAAAAATAGAGAACAAAAATAATTTCCTTCCAATCCGTTCGAACAAGACCCGAGTTAGAAAATTCAAAAATAAATGCAAAAAATTATAAAATTAAAAAACATCATCCAGGTTTCATTTCAAGATGAAACGGGTGAAGACAGGCCGAAAAATAGAGAACAAAAAAATTTCCTTCCTATCCGTTCGAACCCTACCCGAGTTAGAAAATTAAAAAATAAATGCAAAAAAATATTGAAAATTAAAAAACATCATCTAGGCTTCGTTTCAAGACGAAACAGGTCAGGACAGGCCGACAAATAGAGAACAAAAGAAATTTATTTCCTATCCATTTGAACCCGACCCGAGTTAGAAAATTCAAAAATAAAAGCAAAGAAATTCTAAAAATTAAAAAAACATCATCCAGGTTTCATTTCAAGGCGAAACGAGTGAAGACAGGCCGAAAAATAGAGAACAAAAATAATTTCCTTCCAATCCGTTCGAACAAGACCCGAGTTAGAAAATTCAAAAATAAATGCAAAAAATTATAAAAATTAAAAAACATCATCCAGGCTTCGTTTCAAGAGGAATCGGGTCAGGACAAGCCGGCAAATAGAGAACAAAAGAAATTTCTTTCCTATTCGTTTGAACCTGACCCGAGTTAGAAAATTCAAAAATAAATGCAAAGAAATTCTAAAAATTAAAAAACATCTTCCAGGTTTCATTTCAAGACGAAACGGGTGAAGACAGGCCGAAAAATAGAGAACAAAAATAATTTCCTTCCAATCCATTCGAACAAGACCCGAGTTAGAAAATTCAAAAATAAATGCAAAAAATTATAAAAATGAAAAAACATCATCCGGGCTTCATTTCAAGACAGAACGGGTCAGGACAGGCCGAAAAATAGAGAACAAAAAAACTTTCCTTTCGATCCGTTCGAACCCGACCCGAGTTAGAAAATTCAAAAATAAATGCAAAAAAATTTTAAAAATTAAAAAACATCATTCGGGCTTCATTTCAAGACGAAACGGGTCAGGACAGGCCGGAAAATAGAGAACAAAAAAAATTTCCTTCCTATCCGTTCGAACCCGACCCAGGTTAGAAAATTCAAAAATAAATGCAAAAAAAATTCTAAAAATTAAAAAACATCATTCAGGTTTCATTTCAAGACGAAACGGGAAAAGACCGGCCAAAAAATAGAGCATAAAAAAAAAAAATTTTCCTATCCATTCGAACCCGACCCGAGTTAGAGAATTCAAAAATAAATGCAAAAAAATTCTAAAAATTAAAAAACATCATCCAGGCTTCATGTCCAGACGAAACGAGCCAGGACTGACCGAAAAATAGAGAAAAAAAAAATTTCCTTCCTATCCGTTCGAACCAGACCCGAATTATAAAATTCAAAAATAAATGCAAAAAAAATTCTAAAAATTAAAAAACATCATCCAGGCTTCATTTTCAGACTAAACGGGCCAAGACAAGCCGAAAAATAAAAAACAAAAATAATTTCCTTCTATCCGTTCGAACCCGACCCGAGTTAGAAAATTCAAAAATAAATGCAAAAAAATTTTAAAAATTAAAAAATATCATCAGGGCTTCATTTCAAGACGAAACGGGTCAGGACTGGCCGAAAAATAGAGAACAAAAAAATTTCCTTCCTATCCGTTCGAACCCGACCCGAGTTGGAGAATTCAAAAATAAATGCAAAAAAATTTAAAAAATTAAAAAACACCACCCAGACTTCATTTCAAGACGAAACGGGCCAGGACAGGGAGAAAAAAAGAGAACAAAAATAATCTCCTTCCTATCCGTTCGAACCAGACCCGAGTTAGAAAATTCAAAAATAAATGCAAAAAAATTCTAAAAATTAAACAACGTCATCCTGACTTCATTTCAAGACGAAACGGGTCAGGACAGACCGAAAAAAAGAAGACAAAAATAATTTCCTTCCTATCCGTTCGAACCAGACCCGAGTTAGAAAATTCAAAAATAAATGCAAAAAAGTTCTAAAAATTAAGCAACGTCATCCGGGCTTCATTTCAAGATGAAACGGGTCAGGATAGGCCGAAAAATAGAGAACAAAAAAAATTTCCTTCCTATCCGTTCGAACCCGATCGGAGTTAGAGAATTCAAAAATAAAAGCAAAAAAAATTTAAAAATTAAAAAACATCATCCAGACTTCATTTCAAGACGAAACGGTCCAGGACAGACCGAGGAAAAGAAGGCAAAAGTAATTTCCTTCCTATCCGTTCGAACCAGACCCGAGTTAGAAAATTCAAAAATAAATGCAAAAAAATTCTAAAAATTAAACAACGTCATCCGGGCTTCATTTCAAGATGAAACGGGTCAGGACAGGCCGAAAAATAGAGAACAAAAACAATTTCCTTCCTATACGTTCGAACATGGCCCAAGTTAGAAAATTTGAAAAGAAAAGCAAAAAAATCATAAAAATTAAACAACGTCATCCGGGCTTCATTTCAAGACGAAACGGGTCAGGACATGCCGAAAAATAGAGAACAAAAATAATTTCCTTCTTATCCGTTCGAACCTAGCCCAAGTTAGAAAATTCGAAAAGAAATGCAAAAAAATTTTAAAAATTAAAAAACGTCATCCAGGCTTCATTTCAAGACGAAATAGGTCAAGACAGGCCGAAAAATAGAGAACAAAGAAAATTTCAATTCTGTCCGTTCGAACCCGACCCGAGTTAGAAAATTAAAAAGTAAATGCAAAAAAATTCTAAAAAAGAAAAAACATCATGCCGGCTTTATTTCAAGGCGAAACAAGTCAGGACAGGCCGAAAAATAGAGAACAAAAAAATTTCCTTCCTGTCCGTTCGAACCCAACCCGAGTTAGAAAATTAATAAATAAATGCCAAAAAATTCTAAAAACTAAAAAACATCATCCAGGCTTCATTTCAAGACGAAACGGGTCAGGACAGGCCGACAAATAGAGAACAAAAGAAATTTCTTTCCTATCTGTTTGACCCCAACCCGAGTTAGAAAATTCAAAACTAAATGCAAAGAAATTCTAAAAATTAAAAAACATCATCCAGGTTTCATTTCAAGACGAAACGGGTGAAGACAGGCCGAAAAATAGAGAACAAAAATAATTTCCTTCCAAACCGTTCGAACCCGACCCGAGTTAGAAAATTCAAAAATACTTGCAAAAAAATTTTAAAAATTAAAAAACATCATCCGGGCTTCATTTCAAGACGAAACGAGTAAGGACAGGCCGAAAAATAGAGAACAAAAAAAATTTCCTTCCTATCCGTTTGAACCTGGCCCAAGTTAGAAAATTCGAAAAGAAATGCAAAAATATTTTAAAAATTAAAAAACGTCATCCGGGCTTCATTTCAAGACGAAAACGGGTCAGGACAGGCCGAAAAATAGAGAACAAAAATAATTTCCATCCTATCCGTTCGAACCCGACCCGAGTTACAAAATTCAAAAATAAATGCAAAAAAATTTTAAAAATTAAACGTCATCCGGGCTTCATTTCAAGACGAAACGGGTCAGGACAGGCTGAAAAATAGAGAACAAAAAAAATATCCTTCCTATCCGTTCGAACCCGACCCGAGTTAGAAAATTCAAAAATAAATGCAAAAAAATTTTAAAAATTAAACAACGTCATCCGGGCTTCATTTCTAGACGAAACGGGTCAGGACAGGCCGAAAAATAGAGAACAAAAATAATTTCCTTCCTATCCGTTCGAACCAGACCCGAGTTAGAAAATTCAAAAATAAATGTAAAAAAATTTTAAAAATTAAAAAACATCATCCAGACTTCAATTCAAGACGAAACGGGCCAGGACAGACCGAAAAAAAGAAGACAAAAATAATTTCCTTCTTATCCGTTCGAACCAGACCCGAGTTAGAAAATTCAAAAAAAAAATGCAAAAAAATTCTAAAAATTAAACAACGTCATCCGGTCTTCATTTCAAGATGAAACGGGTCAGGACAGGCCGAAAAATATAGAACAAAAAAAATTTCCTTCCTCTCCGTTCGAACCCGACCCGAGTTAGAGAATTCAAAAATAAAAGCAAAAAAAATTTAAAAATTAAAAAACATCATCCAGACTTCATTTCAAGACGAAACGGGCGAGGACAGGTCCAAAAAAAGAGAACAAAAATAATTTCCTTCCTATCCGTTCGAACCTGGCCCAAGTTAGAAAATTGGAAAACAAATGGAAAAAATTTTAAAAAATTAAAAAACATTATCCAGGCTTCATTTCAAGACAAAACAGGTCAGGACAGGCCGAAAAATAGAGAACAAAGAAAATTTCATTCATATCCGTTCGAACCCGACCCGAGTTAGAAAATTGAAAAATAAATGTAAAAAAATTCTAAAAATTAAACAATGTCATCCAGGCTTCATTTCAAGACGAAACGGGTCAGGACAAGCTGAAAAATAGAGAACAAACAAAATTTCCCTCCTATCCATTCGAACCCAACCCGAGTTAGAAAATTCAAAAATAATTGCAAAAAAATTCTAAAAATTAAACAACGTCGTCCGACCATCATTTGAAGAGCAAACGGGTCAGGACAGGCCGAAAAATAGAGAACAAAAAAAATTTCCTTCCTATCCGTTCGAACCAGACCCGAGTAAGAAAATTCAAAAATAAATGCAAAAAAAATTTAAAAACTAAAAAACATCATCCAGACTTCATTTCAAGATGAAACGGGCCAGGACAGACCGAAAAAAAGAGAACAAAAATAATTTCCTTCCTATCCGTTCGAACCAGACCCGAGTTAGAAAATTCAAAAAAAAATGCAAAAAAATTCTAAAAATTAAACAACGTCATCCGGGCTTCATTTCAAGATGAAACGGGTCTCGAACCAGACCCGAGTTAGAAAATTCAAAAATAAATGCAAAAAAGTTCTAAAAATTAAGCCGTCAAAAATAGTCAGGAAGGCCGAAAAATAGAGAACAAAAAAAATTTCCTTCCTATCCGTTCGAACCCGATCGGAGTTAGAAAATTCAAAAATAAATGCAAAAAAATTTTAAAAATTAAAAAACATCATCCAGACTTCATTTCAAGACGAAACGGTCCAGGACAGACCGAGGAAAAGAAGGCAAAAGTAATTTCCTTCCTATCCGTTCGAACCAGACCCGAGTTAGAAAATTCAAAAATAAATGCAAAAAAATTCTAAAAATTAAACAACGTCATCCGGGCTTCATTTCAAGATGAAACGGGTCAGGACAGGCCGAAAAATAGAGAACAAAAACAATTTCCTTCCTATACGTTCGAACATGGCCCAAGTTAGAAAATTTCAAAAAAATCATAAAAATTAAACAACGTCATCCGGGCTTCATTTCAAGACGAAACGGGTCAGGACATGCCGAAAAATAGAGAACAAAAATAATTTCCTTTATCCGTTCGAACCTAGCCCAAGTTAGAAAATTCGAAAAGAAATGCAAAAAAATTTTAAAAATTAAAAAACGTCATCCAGGCTTCATTTCAAGACGAAATAGGTCAAGACAGGCCGAAAAATAGAGAACAAAGAAAATTTCAATTCTATCCGTTCGAACCCGACCCGAGTTAGAAAATTAAAAAGTAAATGCAAAAAAATTCTAAAAAAGAAAAAACATCATGCCGGCTTTATTTCAAGGCGAAACAAGTCAGGACAGGCCGAAAAATAGAGAACAAAAAAATTTCCTTCCTGTCCGTTCGAACCCAACCCGAGTTAGAAAATTAATAAATAAATGCCAAAAAATTCTAAAAACTAAAAAACATCATCCAGGCTTCATTTCAAGACGAAACGGGTCAGGACAGGCCGACAAATAGAGAACAAAAGAAATTTCTTTCCTATCTGTTTGACCCCAACCCGAGTTAGAAAATTCAAAACTAAATGCAAAGAAATTCTAAAAATTAAAAAACATCATCCAGGTTTCATTTCAAGACGAAACGGGTGAAGACAGGCCGAAAAATAGAGAACAAAAATAATTTCCTTCCAAACCGTTCGAACCCGACCCGAGTTAGAAAATTCAAAAATACATTGCAAAAAAATTTTAAAAATTAAAAAACATCATCCGGGCTTCATTTCAAGACGAAATTCGAGTAAGGACAGGCCGAAAACCCGATAGAGAACAAAAAAAATTTCCTTCCTATCCGTTTGAACCTGGCCCAAGTTAGAAAATTCGAAAAGAAATGCAAAAATATTTTAAAAATTAAAAAACGTCATCCGGGCTTCATTTCAAGACGAAAACGGGTCAGGACAGGCCGAAAAATAGAGAACAAAAATAATTTCCATCCTATCCGTTCGAACCCGACCCGAGTTACAAAATTCAAAAATAAATGCAAAAAAATTTTAAAAATTAAACGTCATCCGGGCTTCATTTCAAGACGAAACGGGTCAGGACAGGCTGAAAAATAGAGAACAAAAAAAATATCCTTCCTATCCGTTCGAACCCGACCCGAGTTAGAAAATTCAAAAATAAATGCAAAAAAATTTTAAAAATTAAACAACGTCATCCGGGCTTCATTTCTAGACGAAACGGGTCAGGACAGGCCGAAAAATAGAGAACAAAAATAATTTCCTTCCTATCCGTTCGAACCAGACCCGAGTTAGAAAATTCAAAAATAAATGTAAAAAAATTTTAAAAATTAAAAAACATCATCCAGACTTCAATTCAAGACGAAACGGGCCAGGACAGACCGAAAAAAAGAAGACAAAAATAATTTCCTTCTTATCCGTTCGAACCAGACCCGAGTTAGAAAATTCAAAAAAAAAATGCAAAAAAATTCTAAAAATTAAACAACGTCATCCGGTCTTCATTTCAAGATGAAACGGGTCAGGACAGGCCGAAAAATATAGAACAAAAAAAATTTCCTTCCTCTCCGTTCGAACCCGACCCGAGTTAGAGAATTCAAAAATAAAAGCAAAAAAAATTTAAAAATTAAAAAACATCATCCAGACTTCATTTCAAGACGAAACGGGCGAGGACAGGTCCAAAAAAAGAGAACAAAAATAATTTCCTTCCTATCCGTTCGAACCTGGCCCAAGTTAGAAAATTGGAAAACAAATGGAAAAAATTTTAAAAAATTAAAAAACATTATCCAGGCTTCATTTCAAGACAAAACAGGTCAGGACAGGCCGAAAAATAGAGAACAAAGAAAATTTCATTCATATCCGTTCGAACCCGACCCGAGTTAGAAAATTGAAAAATAAATGTAAAAAAATTCTAAAAATTAAACAATGTCATCCAGGCTTCATTTCAAGACGAAACGGGTCAGGACAAGCTGAAAAATAGAGAACAAACAAAATTTCCCTCCTATCCATTCGAACCCAACCCGAGTTAGAAAATTCAAAAATAATTGCAAAAAAATTCTAAAAATTAAACAACGTCGTCCGACCATCATTTGAAGAGCAAACGGGTCAGGACAGGCCGAAAAATAGAGAACAAAAAAAATTTCCTTCCTATCCGTTCGAACCAGACCCGAGTAAGAAAATTCAAAAATAAATGCAAAAAAAATTTAAAAACTAAAAAACATCATCCAGACTTCATTTCAAGATGAAACGGGCCAGGACAGACCGAAAAAAAGAGAACAAAAATAATTTCCTTCCTATCCGTTCGAACCAGACCCGAGTTAGAAAATTCAAAAAAAAATGCAAAAAAATTCTAAAAATTAAACAACGTCATCCGGGCTTCATTTCAAGATGAAACGGGTCTGGACAGGCCGAAAAATAGAGAACAAAAATAATTTCCTTCCTATCCGTTCGAACCAGACCCGAGTTAGAAAATTCAAAAATAAATGCAAAAAAATTTTAAAAATTAAAAAACATCATCTAGACTTCATTTCAAGACGAAACGGGCCAGGGCAGACCGAAAAAAAGAGAACAAAAATAATTTCCTTCCTATCCGTTCGAGCCAGACCTGAGTTAGAAAATTCAAAAAAAATTACAAAAAAATTCTAAAAATTAAACATCGTCATCCGGGCTTCATTTCAAGATGAAACGGGTCAGGACAGGCCGAAAAATAGAGAACAAAAACAATTTCCTTCCTATACGTTCGAACATGGCCCAAGTTAGAAAATTTGAAAAGAAATGCAAAAAAATTTTAAAAATTAAAAAACGTCATCCAGGCTTCATTTCAAGACGAAACTGGTCAAGACAGTCCGAAAAATAGAGAACAAAGAAAATTTCAATTCTATCCGTTTGAACCCGACTCGAGTTAGAAAATTCAAAAATAAATGCAAAAAAATTCTGAAAAAGAAGAAACATCATGCAGGCTTCATTTCAAGGCGAAACAGGTCAGGACAGGCCGAAAAATAGAGAACAAAAAAATTTCCTTCCTGTCCGTTCGAACCCCACCCGAGTTAGAAAATTAAAAAATAAATGCCAAAAAATTCTAAAAATTAAAAAACATCATCCAGGCTTCATTTCAAGACGAAACGGGTCAAGACAGGCCGACAAATAGAGAACAAAAGAAATTTCTTTCCTATTTGTTTGAACCCGACCCGAGTTAGAAAATTCAAAACTAAATGCAAAAAAATTCTAAAAATTAAAAAACATCATCCAGGTTTCATTTCAAGACGAAACGGGTGAAGACAGGCCGAAAAATAGAGAACAAAAATAATTTCCTTCCAAACCGTTCGAACCCGACCCGAGTTAGAAAATTCAAAAATAAATGCAAAAAAATTTTAAAAATTAAAAAACATCATCAGGGCTTCATTTCAAGACGAAACGGGTCAGGACAGGCCGAAAAATAGAGAACAAAAAAAATTTCCTTCCTATCCGTTCGAACCCGACCCGAGTTACAGAATTCAACAATAAATGCAAAAAAATTTTAAAAATTAAAAAACATCATCCAGACTTCATTTCAAGAAGAAACGGGCCAGGACAGGTCGAAAAAAAGAGTACAAAAATAATTTCCTTCCTATCCGTTCGAACCTGGCCCAAGTTAGAAAATTCGAAAAGAAATGCAAAAAAATTTTAAAAATTAAAAAACGTCATCCCGACTTCATTTCAAGACGAAACAAGTCAAGACAGTCCGAAAAATAGAGAACAAAGAAAATTTCAATTCTATCCGTTCGAACCCGACCCGAGTTAGAAAATTCAAAAATAAATGCAAAAAAATTCTAAAAAAGAAAAAACATCATGCCAGCTTCATTTCAAGGCGAAACAGGTCAGGACAGGCCGAAAAATAGAGAACAAAAAAATTTCCTTCCTGTCCGTTCGAACCCTACCCGAGTTAGAAAATTAAAAAATAAATGCCAAAAAATTCAAAAAGTTAAAAAACATCATCCAGGCTTCATTTCTAGACGAAACGGACCAGGACAGGCCGACAAATAGAGAACAAAAGAAATTTCTTTCCTATCCATTTGAACCTGACCCGAGTTAGAAAAATCAAAAATAAATGCAAAAAATTTCTAAAAATTAAAAAACATCGTCCAGGTTTCATTCCAAGACGAAACGGGTGAAGACAGGCCGAAAAATAGAGAACAAAAATAATTTCCTTCCAATCCGTTCGAACAAGACCCGAGTTAGAAAATTGAAAAATAAATGCAAAAAAATTCCAAAAATTAAAAAACATCATCCGGGCTTCATTTCAAGACGACACAGGTGAGGACAGGCTGAAAAATAGAGAACAAAAAAAATTTCCTTCCTATCCGTTCGAACCCGACCCAGGTTAGAAAATTCAAAAATAAATGCAAAAAAATTTTAAAAATTAAAAAACATCATTCAGGTTTCATTTCAAGACGAAACGGGAGAAGACCGGCCAAAAAATAGAGTATAAAAAAAATTTCTTTCCTATCCATTTGAACCCGACCCGAGTTAGAGAATTCAAAAATAAATGCAAAAAAATTCTAAAAATTAAAAAACATCATCCAGGCTTCATGTCCAGACGAAACGGGCCAGAACAGGCCAAAAAATAGAAAACAAAACAAATTTCCTTCCTATCCGTTCGAACCAGACCCGAGTTATAAAATTCAAAAATAAATGCAAAAAAATTCTACAAATTAAAAAAAATCATCCAGGCTTCATTTCCAGACTAAACGGGCCAGGACAGGCCGAAAAATAGAGAACAAAAATAACTTCCTTCCTATCCGTTCGAACCTGGCCCAAGTTAGAAAATTCGAAAAGAAATGCAAAAAAATTTTTAAAATTAAAAAACGTCATCCAGACCTCATTTCAAGACGAAACAGGTCAAGACAGGCCGAAAAATAGAGAACAAAGAAAATTTCAATTCTATCTGTTCGAACCCGACCCGAGTTAGAAAATTCAAAAATAAATGCAAAAAAATTCTAAAAAAGAAAAAACATCACGCCGGCTTCATTTCAAGGCGAAACAAGTCAGGACAGGCTGAAAAATAGAGAACTAAAAAATTTCCTTCCTGTCCGTTCGAACCCAACCCGAGTTAGAAAATTAAAAAATAAATGCCATAAAATTATAAAAATTAAAAAACATCATCCAGGCTTCATTTCAAGACGAAACGGGTCAGGACAGGCCGACAAATAGAGAACAAAAGAAATTTCTTTCCTATCCGTTTGAACCAGACCCGAGTTAGAAAATTCAAAACTAAATGCAAAAAATTCTAAAAATTAAAAAACATCATCTAGGTTTCATTTCAAGACGAAACGGGTGAAGACAGGCCGAAAAATAGTGAACAAAAATAATTTCCTTCCAAACCGTTCGAACCCGACCCGAGTTAGAAAATTCAAAAATAAATGCAAAAAAATTTTAAAAATTAAAAAACATCATCCGGGCTTCATTTCAAGGCGAAACAAGTCAGGACAGGCCGAAAAATAGAGAACAAAAAAATTTCCTTCCTGTCCATTCGAACCCTACCCGAGTTAGAAAATTAAAAAACTAAGTGCCAAAAAATTCTAAAAATTAAAAAACATCATCCAGGCTTCATTTCAAGACGAAACGGGTCAGGACAGGCCGACAAATAGAGAACAAAAGAAATTTCTGTCCTATCCGTTTGAACCTTATACGGGTAAGAAAATTCAAAAATAAATGCAAAAAAATTCTAAAAATTAAAAAACATCGTCCAGGTTTCATTCCAAGACGAAACGGGTGAAGACAGACCGAGAAATAGAGAACAAAAATAATCTCCTTCCAATCCTTTCGAACAAGACCCGAGTTAGAAAATTCAAAAATAAATGCAAAACAATTCTAAAAATTGAAAAACATCATCCGGGCTTCATTTCAAGACGAAACGAGTCAGGACAGGCCAAAAAATAGAGGGAAAAAAAATTTCCTTTCGATCCGTTCGAACCTGACCCGTGTTAGAAAATTCAAAAATAAATGCAAAAAAATTTTAAAAATTAAAAAACATCATCCGGGCTTCATTTCAAGACGAAACGGGTGAGGACAGGCCGAAAAATAGAGAACAAAAAAAATTTCCTTCCTATCCGTTCGAACCCGACCCAGGTTAGAAAATTCAAAAATAAATGCAAAAAAATTTTAAAAATTAAAAAACATCATTCAGGTTTCATTTCGAGACGAAATGGGAGAAGACCGGCCAAAAGTAGAGTATAAAAAAAATTTTTTCCTATCCATTCAAACCCGACCCGAGTTAGAGAATTCAAAAATAAATGCAAAAAAATCTAAAAATTAAAAAACATCATCCAGCGCTTGCCAATGTCCAGTACCGAAAACGGGCCGACACTGGGCCAGAAAAATAAAAGAAAAGAAAAAAAATTTCTTTCTATACCGATTACGAACCAAACCCGAGTTATAAAATTCAAACAATGCAAATTCTAAAATTAAAAAACACTCAGCATACAGCTTCATTTCTCAGATAAACAGGCCAAGACACGCCGAAAATAGAGAAACAAAAATAAAAGTTCTTTCCTATCCGTTATCGAACCCACCCGAGTTAGAAATTTCAAAAATAATGCAAAAAAAATTTTTTTTTAAAATTAAAAAACATCAATCCCGGGCTCAAAATTTCAAAAGATGAACACGGTTCCAGGACAAGCCGAAAAATAGAGAAACAAAAAATTCCTTCGTTTCAGTTCGAACCCGACCCGGGTTAGAGAATTTAAAATTAAATGCAAAAAAATTTTACAAATTAAAAAACATCATCCAGACTTCATTTCAAGAAGAAACGGGCCAGGACTGGCCGAAAAAAAGAGAACAAAAATAATTTCCTTCTTATCCGTTCGAACCAGACACGAGTTAGAAAATTCAAAAATAAATGCAAAAAAATTCTAAAAACTAAACAACGTCATCCGCGCTTCATTTCAAGACGAAACGGGTCAGGACAGGCCAAAAAATAGAGAACAAAAAGAATTTCCCTCGTATCCGTTCGAACCCGACCCGAGTTAGAAAATTCAAAAATAAATGCAAAAAAATTCTAAAAATTAAACAAAGTCATCCGGGCTTCATTTCAAGACGAAACGGGTCAGGACAGGCCTGAATAAATAGAGAACAAAAAAAATTTCCTTCCTAATCTGTTCACGAACCCGACCCAGAGTTTAGAAAATTTCAAAAATAAATGCAAAAAAAATTATAAAAAAATTAAAACAACGTTCAATCTGGGCTTCAATTTCCAGAACCGAGAAACGGGTAAGGGACAGGACCGAAAATAGAGAACAAAAAAAAATTTCCTTCCCTATCCAGTTCAAAACCCGAAGCGAGTAGAAATTCAAAATAAATGGCAAAAAATTTTAAAAAAATTAAAAAACCTCATACCAGACCTTCATTTCAAAGACGAAACGGCCAGGCAAGACCAGAAAAAAAGAAGAACAAAAATAATTCCTTCTATACCGTTCGAAAACCAGAACCGAGTTAGAAAATAAGAAAAGAAATGCAAAAAAATTTTAAGAATTAAAAAACGTCATCCGGGCTTCATTTCAAGATGAAACGGGTCAGGACAGGCCGAAAAATAGGGAACAAAAACAATTTCCTTCCTATACGTTCGAACATGGCCCAAGTTAGAAAATTTGAAAAGAAGTGCAAAAAAATTCTAAAAATTAAACAACGTCATCCGGGCTTCTTTTCAACACGAAACGGGTCAGGACAGGCCGAAAAATAGAGAAACAAAATAATTTCCTTCCTATCCGTTCGAACCAAACCCGAGTTAGAAAATTCAAAAATAAATGCAAAAAAATTTTAAAAATTAAAAAACATCATCCAGACTTCATTTCAAGACGAAACGGGCCAGGACAGACAGAAAAAAAAAAGAGAACAAAAATAATTTCCTTCCTATCCGTTCGAACCAGACCCGAGTTAGAAAATTCAAAAAAAAATGTAAAAAAATTCTAAAAATTAAACAACGTCATCCGGGCTTCATTTCAAGATGAAACGGGTCAGGACAGGCTGAAAAATAGAGAACAAAAATAATTTCCTTCCTATCCGTTCGAACCAGACCCGAGTTAGAAAATTCAAAAATAAATGCAATAAAATTTTAAAAATTAAAAAACATCATCCAGACTTCATTTCAAGACGAAACGGGCCAGGACAGACCGAAAAAAAGAGAACAAAAATAATTTCCTTCCTATCCGTTCGAACCAGACCCGAGTTAGAAGATTCAAAAAAAAATGCAAAAAAATTCTAAAAATTAAACAACGTCATCTGGGCTTCAATTCAAGATGAAACGGGTCAGGACTGGCCGAAAAATAGAGAACAAAAACAATTTCCTTCCTATACGTTCGAACATGGCCCAAGTTAGAAAATTTGAAAAGAAATGCAAAAAAATTTTAAAAATTAAAAAACGTCATCCAGGCTTCATTTCAAGACGAAACAGATCAGGACAGGCCAAAAAATTTAGAAAAAAGAAAATTTCAATCCTATCCGTTCGAACCCGACCCGAGTTAGAAAATTCAAAAATAAATGCAAAAAAATTCTAAAAAAGAAAAAACATCATGCAGGCTTCATTTCAAGACAAAACAGGTCAGGACAGGCCGAAAAATAGAGAACAAAAAAATTTCCTTCCTATCCGTTCGAACCCTACACGAGTTAGAAAATTAAAAAGTAAATGCAAAAAAATACTAAAAATTAAAAAACATCATCCAGGCTTCATTTCAAGACGAAACGGGTCAAGACAGGCCGACAAATAGAGAACAAAAGAAATTTCTTTCCTATTCGTTTGAACCCGACCCGAGTTAGAAAATTCAAAACTAAATGCAAAAAAATTCTAAAGATTAAAAAACATCATCCAGGTTTCATTTCAAGACGAAATGGGTGAAGACAGTCCGAAAAATAGAGAACAAAAATAATTTCCTTCCAAACCGTTCGAACCCGACCCGAGTTAGAAAATTCAAAAATAAATGCAAAAAAATTTTAAAAATTAAAAAACATCTTCAGGGCTTCATTTCAAGACGAAACGGGTCAGGACAGACCGAAAAATAGAGAACAAAAAAAATTTCCTTCCTATCCGTTCGAACCCGACCCGAGTTAGAGAATTCAACAATAAATGCAAAAGAATTTTAAAAATTAAAAAACATCATCCAGACTTCATTTCAAGAAGAAACGGGCCAGGACAGGTCGAAAAAAAGAGTACAAAAATAATTTCCTTCTTATCCGTTCGAACCTGGCCCAAGTTAGAAAATTCGAAAAGAAATGCAAAAAAATTTTAAAAATTAAAAAACGTCATCCCGACTTTATTTCAAGACGAAACAGGTCAAGACAGTCCCAAAAATAGAAAACAAAGAAAATTTCAATTCTATCCGTTCGAACCCGACCCGAGTTAGAAAATTCAAAAATAAATGCAAAAAAATTCTAAAAAAGAAAAAACATCATGCCGGCTTCATTTCAAGGCGAAACAGGTCAGGACAGGCCGAAAAATAGAGAACAAAAAAATTTCCTTCCTGTCCGTTCGAACCCTACCCGAGTTAGAATATTAAAAAATAAATGCCAAAAAATTCTAAAAATTAAAAAACATCATCCAGGCTTCATTTCAAGACGAAACGGGTCAGGACAGGCCGACAAATAGAGAACAAAAGAAATTTCTTTACTATCCGTTTGAACCTGACCCGAGTTAGAAAAATCAAAAATACATGCAAAAAATTTCTAAAAATTAAAAAACATCGTCCAGGTTTCATTCCAAGACGAAACGGGTGAAGAGAGGCCGAAAAATAGAGAACAAAAATAATTTCCTTCCAATCCGTTCGAACAAGACCCGAGTTAGAAAATTGAAAAATAAATGCAAAAAAATTCCAAAAATTAAAAAACATCATCCGGGCTTCATTTCAAGACGAAACGGGTGAGGACAGGCTGAAAAATAGAGAACAAAAAAAATTTCCTTCCTATCCGTTCGAACCCGATCCAGGTTAGAAAATTCAAAAATAAATGCAAAAAAATTTTAAAAATTAAAAAACATCATTCAGGTTTCATTTCAAGACGAAACAGGAGAAGACCGGCCAAAAAATAGAGTATAAAAAAAATTTCTTTCCTATCCATTCGAACCCAACCCGAGTTACAGAATTCCAAAATAAATGCAAAAAAATTCTAAAAATTAAAAAACATTATCCAGGCTTCATGTCCAGAAGAAACGGGCCAGGACAGGCCGAAAAATAGAGAACAAAAAAAATTTCCTTCCTATCCGTTCGAACTAGACCCGAGTTATAAAATTCAAAAATAAATGCAAAAAAATTCTACAAATTAAAAAACATCATCCAGGCTTCATTTCCAAACTAAACGGGCCAGGACAGGCCGAAAAATAGAGAACAAAAATAAGTTCCTTCCTATCCCTTCGAACCTGGCCCAAGTTAGAAAATTCGAAAAGAAATGCAAAAAAATTTTAGAAATTAAAAAACGTCATCCAGACCTCATTTCAAGTCGAAACAGGTCAAGACAGGCCGAAAAATAGAGAACAAAGAAAATTTCAATTCTATCCGTTCGAACCCGACCCGAGTTAGAAAATTAAAAAATAAATGGAAAAAAATTCTAAAAAAGAAAAAACATCATGCCGGCTTCATTTCAAGGCGAAACAGTCAGGACAGGCCGAAAAATAGAGAACAAAAAAATTTCCTTCCCTGTCCGTTCGAACCCTACCCGAGTTAGAATATTAAAAAATAAATGCCAAAAAATTCTAAAAATTAAAAAACATCGTCCAGGCTTCATTTCAAGAACGAACGAGAGTCAGGACAGCGATGAAAAATAGAGAACAAAAAAAATTTCCTTCCTATCCGTTCGAACCCGATCCAGGTTAGAAAATTCAAAAATAAAAGCAAAAAAATTTTAAAAATTAAAAAACATCATTCAGGTTTCATTTCAAGACGAGAAAGGAGAGAGACCCAAAAATAGGTATAAAAAGATTTCTTTCTATCCACTTCGAACCCAACCGAAGTTACAGAAAGTTCCAAAATAAATGCAAACAATTCTAAAATAAAAACCATTATCCCGGTTCATGTCAGAAAACGGCAGGACAGGCCGAAAATGAGAACAAAAATTTCCTATCATATCCGTTCAACTAGACCGAGTTATAAATCAAAAAATTAAATGCAAAAAAAATTTCTACAAATTAAAAAACATATCCAGCTTCATCCAAACTAAAGGGCCAGGACAGCGAAAATAGGAACAAAAATAACGTTCCTTCATTCCCTTCGAACCTGGCCCAGTTAGAAAATTCGAAAAAGAAATGCAAAAAATTTAGAATTAAAAACTGTCACAAGACCTCATTTCAAAGTCGAAAGCGTCAAGACAGGCCCGAAATAGAGAACCAGAAAATTGTCAATCTCATATCCGTCATCGAACCTGACCCAGAGTTGAAAAATTAAAAATTAAATGCCAAAAAAAATTCTAAAAAAGAAAAAATCAGCCGGCTTGCATTTTCAAGGCCGACAACAAGTCAGGACAGGCCGAAAAATAGAGAACAAAAAAATTTCCTTCCTGTCCGTTCGAACCCTACCCGAGTTAGAATATTAAAAAATAAATGCCAAAAAATTCTAAAAATTAAAAAACATCATCCAGGCTTCATTTCAAGACGAAACGGGTCAGGACAGGCTGAAAAATAGAGAACAAAAAAAATTTCCTTCCTATCCGTTCGAACCCGATCCAGGTTAGAAAATTCAAAAATAAATGCAAAAAAATTTTAAAAATTAAAAAACATCATTCAGGTTTCATTTCAAGACGAAACAGGGGAAGACCGGCCAAAACATAGAGTATAAAAAAAATTTCTTTCCTATCCATTCGAACCCAACCCGAGTTACAGAATTCCAAAATAAATGCAACAAAATTCTAAAAATTAAAAAACATTATCCAGGCTTCATGTCCAGAAGAAACGGGCCAGGACAGGCCGAAAAATAGAGAACAAAAAAAATTTCCTTCCTATCCGTTCGAACTAGACCCGAGTTATAAAATTCAAAAATAAATGCAAAAAAATTCTACAAATTAAAAAACATCATCCAGGCTTCATTTCCAAACTAAACGGGCCAGGACAGGCCGAAAAATAGATAACAAAAATAAGTTCCTTCCTATCCCTTCGAACCTGGCCCAAGTTAGAAAATTCGAAAAGAAATGCAAAAAGATTTTAGAAATTAAAAAACGTCATCCAGACCTCATTTCAAGTCGAAACAGGTCAAGACAGGCCGAAAAATAGAGAACAAAGAAAATTTCAATTCTATCCGTTCGAACCCGACCCGAGTTTAGGAAACAATAAAAAATTAAATGCAATAAAATTCTAAAAAAGAAAAACATCCATGCCGGCTTCATTTCCAAGGCAGAAACAAGTAGGAAGGACGGAAAAATAGAAGAACAAACAATTTCCTTCCTTGTGCTGTTTCAGAACCCTACCCGAGTTAAGGATATTAAATAAAATAAAATTACAAAATTCTAAAAATTAAAAAACATCTCAAGGCTTCATTCAGACGGGAAAGACAGTGTCAGGAAGGCCGACAAATAGAGAACAAAGAATTTCTTTCCTATCCGTTCGACCTGACCCGAGTTAGAAAATTCAAAAATAATTGCAAAAAAATTCTAAAAATTAAAAAACATCATCCGGGCTTCATTTCAAGACGAAACGAGTCAGGACAGGCCGAAAAATAGAGAAAAAAAAAATTTCCTTTCGATCCGTTCGAACCTGACCCGTGTTAGAAAATTCAAAAATAAATGCAAAAAAATTTTAAAAATTAAAAAACATCATCCGGGCTTCATTTCAAGACGAAACGGGTGAGGACAAGCCGAAAAATAGAGAACAAAAAAAATTTTCTTCCTATCCGTTCGACCCCGACCCAGGTTAGAAAATTCAAAAATAAATGCAAAAAAATTTTAAAAATTAAAAAACATCATTCAGGTTTCATTTCGAGACGAAATGGGAGAAGACCGGCCAAAAGTAGAGTATAAAAAAAATATCTTTCCTATCCATTCAAACCCGACCCGAGTTAGAGAATTCAAAAATAAATGCAAAAAAATTCAAAAAATTAAAAAAGAACATCCAGGATTCATGTCCAGACGTAACGGGCCAGGACAGGCCGAAAAATAGGGAAGAAAAAAAATTTCCTTCCTATCCGTTCGAACCAGACCCGAGTTATAAAATTCAAAAATAAATGCAAAAAATTCTAAAAATTAAAAAACATCATCCAAGCTTTATTTCTAGACTAAACAGGCCAAGACAGGCCGAAAAATAGAGAACAAAAATAAGTTCCTTCCTATCCGTTCGAACCCGACCCGAGTTAGAAAATTCAAAAATAAATGCAAAAAAATTTTAAAAATTAAAAAACATCATCCGGGCTTCATTTCAAGACGACACGGGTCAGGACAGGCCGAAAAATAGAGAACAAAAAAAATTTCCTTCGTATCAGTTCGAACCCGACCCGGGTTAGAGAATTTAAAATTAAATGCAAAAAAATTTTACAAATTAAAAAACATCATCCAGACTTCATTTCAAGAAGAAACGGGCCAGGACTGGCCGAAAAAAAGAGAACAAAAATAATTTCCTTCTTATCCGTTCGAACCAGACACTAGTTAGAAAATTCAAAAATAAATGCAAAAAAATTCTAAAAACTAAACAACGTCATCCGCGCTTCATTTCAAGACGAAACGGGTCAGGACAGGCCAAAAAATAGAGAACAAAAAGAATTTCCCTCGTATCCGTTCGAACCCGACCCGAGTTAGAAAATTCAAAGATGAATGCAAAAAAATTCTAAAAATTAAACAAAGTCATCCGGGCTTCATTTCAAGACGAAACGGGTCAGGACAGATTGAAAAATAGAGAACAAAAAAAATTTCCTTCCTATCCGTTCGAACCCGACCCGAGTTAGAAAATTCAAAAATAAATGCAAAAAAATTTAAAAAATTAAACAACGTCATCTGGGCTTCATTTCAAGACGAAACGGGTAAGGACAGGCCGAAAAATAGAGAACAAAAAAAATTTCCTTCCTATCCGTTCGAACCCGACCCGATTTAGAAAATTCAAAAATAAATGCAAAAAAATTTTAAAAATTAAAAAACCTCATCCAGACTTCATTTCATGACGAAACGGACCAGGACAGACCGAAAAAAAAAGAGAATAAAAATAATTTCCTTCCTATCCGTTCGAACCAGACCCGAGTTAGAAAAATTAAAAAAAAATGCAAATAAATTCTAAAAATTAAACAACGTCATCCGAGCTTCATTTCAAGATGAAACGGGTCAGGACAGGCCGAAAAATAGAGAACAAAAACAATTTCCTTCCTATACGTTCGAACATGGCCCAAGTTAGAAAATATGAAAAGAAATGCAAAAAAATTTTAAGAATTAAAAAACGTCATCCGGGCTTCATTTCAAGATGAAACGGGTCAGGACAGGCCGAAAAATAGGGAACAAAAACAATTTCCTTCCTATACGTTCGAACATGGCCCAAGTTAGAAAATTTGAAAAGAAGTGCAAAAAAATTCTAAAAATTAAACAACGTCATCCGGGCTTCATTTCAAGACGAAACGGGTCAGGACAGGCCGAAAAATAGAGAACAAAAATAATTTCCTTCCTATCCGTTCGAATCAGACCCGAGTTAGAAAAATAAAAAAAAAATGCAAATAAATTCTAAAAATTAAACAACGTCATCCGGGCTTCATTTCAAGATGAAACGGGTCAGGACAGGCCGAAAAATAGAGAACAAAAACAATTTCCTTCCTATACGTTCGAACATGGCCCAAGTTAGAAAATATGAAAAGAAATGCAAAAAAATTTTAAGAATTAAAAAACGTCATCCGGGCTTCATTTCAAGATGAAACGGGTCAGGACAGGCCGAAAAATAGGGAACAAAAACAATTTCCTTCCTATACGTTCGAACATGGCCCAAGTTAGAAAATTTGAAAAGAAGTGCAAAAAAATTCTAAAAATTAAACAACGTCATCCGGGCTTCATTTCAAGACGAAACGGGCCAGGACAGACAGAAAAAAAAAAAGAGAACAAAAATAATTTCCTTCCTATCCGTTCGAACCAGACCCGAGTTAGAAAATTCAAAAAAAAATGTAAAAAAATTCTAAAAATTAAACAACGTTATCCGGGCTTCATTTCAAGATGAAACGGGTCAGGACAGGCTGAAAAATAGAGAACAAAAATAATTTCCTTCCTATCCGTTCGAACCAGACCCGAGTTAGAAAATTCAAAAATAAATGCAATAAAATTTTAAAAATTAAAAAACATCATCCAGACTTCATTTCAAGACGAAACGGGCCAGGACAGACCGAATAAAAGAGAACAAAAATAATTTCCTTCCTATCCGTTCGAACCAGACCCGAGTTAGAAGATTAAAAAAAAAATGCAAAAAAATTCTAAAATTTAAACAACGTCATCTGGGCTTCAATTCAAGATGAAACGGGTCAGGACAGGCCGAAAAATAGAGAACAAAAACAATTTCCTTCCTATACGTTCGAAGATGGCCCAAGTTAGAAAACTTGAAAAGAAATGCAAAAAAATTTTAAAAATTAAAAAACGTCATCCAGGCTTCATTTCAAGACGAAACAGATCAGGACAGGCCAAAAAATTTAGAAAAAAGAAAATTTCAATCCTATCCGTTCGAACCCGACCCGAGTTAGAAAATTCAAAAATAAATGCAAAAAAATTCTAAAAAAGAAAAAACATCATGCAGGCTTCATTTCAAGACAAAACAGGTCAGGACAGGCCGAAAAATAGAGAACAAAAAAATTTCCTTCCTATCCGTTCGAACCCTACACGAGTTAGAAAATTAAAAAATAAATGCAAAAAAATACTAAAAATTAAAAAACATCATCCAGGCTTCATTTCAAGACGAAACGGGTCAAGACATGCCGACAAATAGAGAACAAAAGAAATTTCTTTCTATTCGTTTGAACCCGACCCGAGTTAGAAAATTCAAAACTAAATGCAAAAAAATTCTAAAAATTAAAAAACATCATCCAGGTTTCATTTCAAGACGAAACGGGTGAAGACAGGCCGAAAAAAAATAGAGAACAAAATAATTTCTTCCAAACCGTTCGAACCCGACCCGAGTTAGAAAATTCAAAATAAATGCAAAAAAATTTAAAAATTAAAAAACATCTTCAGGGCTTCATTTCAAGACGAAACGGGTCAGGACAGACCGAAAAATAGAGAACAAAAAAAATTTCCTTCCTATCCGTTCGAACCCGACCCGAGTTAGAGAATTCAACAATAAATGCAAAAAAATTTTAAAAATTAAAAAACATCATCCAGACTTCATTTCAAGAAGAAACGAGCCAGGACAGGTCGAAAAAAAGAGTACAAAAATAATTTCCTTCCTATCCGTTCGAACCTGGCCCATGTTAGAAAATTCGAAAAGAAATGCAAAAAAATTTTAAAAATTAAAAAACATCATCCTGACTTCATTTCAAGACGAAACAGGTCAAGACAGTCCCAAAAATAGAGAACAAAGAAAATTTCAATTCTATCCGTTCGAACCCGACCCGAGTTAGAAAATTCAAAAATAAATGCAAAAAAATTCTAAAAAAGAAAAAACATCATGCTGGCTTCATTTCAAGGCGAAACAGGTCAGGACAGGCCGAAAAATAGAGAACAAAAAAATTTCCTTCCTGTCCGTTCGAACCCTACCCGAGTTAGAATATTAAAAAATAAATGCCAAAAAATTCTAAAAATTAAAAAACATCATCCAGGCTTCATTTCAAGACGAAACGGGTCAGGACAGGCTGACAAATAGAGAACAAAAGAAATTTCTTTACTATCCGTTTGAACCTGACCCGAGTTAGAAAAATCAAAAATACATGCAAAAAATTTCTAAAAATTAAAAAACATCGTCCAGGTTTCATTCCAAGACGAAACGGGTGAAGAGAGGCCGAAAAATAGAGAACGAAAATAATTTCCTTCCAATCCGTTCGAACAAGACTCGAGTTAGAAAATTGAAAAATAAATGCAAAAAAATTCCAAAAATTAAAAAACATCATCCGGGCTTCATTGCAAGACGAAACGGGTGAGGACAGGCTGAAAAATAGAGAACAAAAAAAATTTCCTTCCTATCCGTTCGAACCCGATCCAGGTTAGAAAATTCAAAAATAAAAGCAAAAAAATTTTAAAAATTAAAAAACATCATTCAGGTTTCATTTCAAGACGAAACAGGAGAAGACCGGCCAAAAAATAGAGTATAAAAAAAATTTCTTTCCTATCCATTCGAACCCAACCCGAGTTACAGAATTCCAAAATAAATGCAAAAAAATTCTAAAAATTAAAAAACATTATCCAGGCTTCATGTCCAGAAGAAACGGGCCAGGACAGGCCGAAAAATAGAGAACAAAAAAAATTTCCTTCCTATCCGTTCGAACTAGACCCGAGTTATAAAATTCAAAAATAAATGCAAAAAAATTCTACAAATTAAAAAACATCATCCAGGCTTCATTTCCAAACTAAACGGGCCAGGACAGGCCGAAAAATAGAGAACAAAAATAAGTTCCTTCCTATCCGTTCGAACCTAGCCCAAGTTAGAAAATTCGAAAAGAAATGCAAAAAAATTTTAGAAATTAAAAAACGTCATCCAGACCTCATTTCAAGACGAAACAGGTCAAGACAGGCCGAAAAATAGAGAACAAAGAAAATTTCATCTATCCGTTCGAACCCGACCCGAGTTAAAGAAAATTAAAAAATAAATGCAAATAAATTCTAAAAATTAAACAACGTCATCCGGGCTTCATTTCAAGATGAAACGGGTCAGGACAGGCCGAAAAATAGAGAACAAAAACAATTTCCTTCCTATACGTTCGAACATGGCCCAAGTTAGAAAATATGAAAAGAAATGCAAAAAAATTTTAAGAATTAAAAAACGTCATCCGGGCTTCATTTCAAGATGAAACGGGTCAGGACAGGCCGAAAAATAGGGAACAAAAACAATTTCCTTCCTATACGTTCGAACATGGCCCAAGTTAGAAAATTTGAAAAGAAGTGCAAAAAAATTCTAAAAATTAAACAACGTCATCCGGGCTTCATTTCAAGACGAAACGGGTCAGGACAGGCCGAAAAATAGAGAACAAAAATAATTTCCTTCCTATCCGTTCGAATCAGACCCGAGAGAACAAAAAAAATTGCAAATCCTTCCTATACGTTCGAACATGGCCCAAGTTAAAAATATGAAAAGAAATGCAAAAAAATTTTAAGAATAAAAAACGTCATCCGGGCTTCATTTCAAGATGAAACGGGTCAGGACAGGCCGAAAAATAGGGAAACAAAAACAATTTCCTTCCTATACGTTCGAACATGGCCCAAGTTAGAAAATTTGAAAGAAGTGCAAAAAAATTCTAAAAATTAAACAACGTCATCCGGGCCTTTTTCAAGACGAAACGGGTCAGGACAGGCCGAAAAATAGAGAACAAAAATAATTTCCTTCCTATCCGTTCGAACCAAACCCGAGTTAGAAAATTCAAAAATAAATGCAAAAAAATTTTAAAAATTAAAAAACATCATCCAGACTTCAATTCAAGACGAAACGGGCCAGGACAGACCGAAAAAAAGAGAACAAAAATAATTTCCTTCCTATCCGTTCGAACCAGACCCGAGTTAGAAAATTCAAAAAAAATGCAAAAAAATTCTAAAAATTAAACAACGTCATCCGGGCTTCATTTCAAGATGAAACGGGTCAGGACAGGCTGAAAAATAGAGAACAAAAATAATTTCCTTCCTATCCGTTCGAACCAGACCCGAGTTAGAAAATTCAAAAATAAATGCAATAAAATTTTAAAAATTAAAAAACATCATCCAGACTTCATTTCAAGACGAAACGGGCCAGGACAGACCGAAAAAAAGAGAACAAAAATAATTTCCTTCCTATCCGTTCGAACCAGACCCGAGTTAGAAGATTAAAAAAAAAATGCAAAAAAATTCTAAAAATTAAACAACGTCATCTGGGCTTCAATTCAAGATGAAACGGGTCAGGACTGGCCGAAAAATAGAGAACAAAAACAATTTCCTTCCTATACGTTCGAACTTGGCCCAAGTTAGAAAATTTGAAAAGAAATGCAAAAAAATTTTAAAAATTAAAAAACGTCATCCAGGCTTCATTTCAAGACGAAACAGATCAGGACAGGCCAAAAAATTTAGAAAAAAGAAAATTTCAATCCTATCCGTTCGAACCGACCCGAGTTAGAAAATTCAAAAATAAATGCAAAAAAATTCTAAAAAAGAAAAAACATCATGCAGGCTTCATTTCAAGACAAAACAGGTCAGGACAGGCCGAAAAATAGAGAACAAAAAATTTCCTTCCTATCCGTTCGAACCCTACACGAGTTAGAAAATTAAAAAATAAATGCAAAAAAATACTAAAAATTAAAAAACATCATCCAGGCTTCATTTCAAGACGAAACGGGTCAAGACAGGCCGACAAATAGAGAACAAAAGAAATTTCTTTCCTATTCGTTTGAACCCGACCCGAGTTAGAAAATTCAAAACTAAATGCAAAAAAATTCTAAAAATTAAAAAACATCATCCAGGTTTCATTTCAAGACGAAACGGGTGAAGACAGGCCGAAAAATAGAGAACAAAAATAATTTCCTTCCAAACCGTTCGAACCCGACCCGAGTTAGAAAATTCAAAAATAAATGCAAAAAAATTTTAAAAATTAAAAAACATCTTCAGGGCTTCATTTCAAGACGAAACGGGTCAGGACAGACCGAAAAATAGAGAACAAAAAAAATTTCCTTCCTATCCGTTCGAACCCGACCCGAGTTAGAGAATTCAACAATAAATGCAAAAAAATTTTAAAAATTAAAAAACATCATCCAGACTTCATTTCAAGAAGAAACGGGCCAGGACAGGTCGAAAAAAAGAGTACAAAAATAATTTCCTTCCTATCCGTTCGAACCTGGCCCAAGTTAGAAAATTCGAAAAGAAATGCAAAAAAATTTTAAAAATTAAAAAACGTCATCCCGACTTCATTTCAAGACGAAACAGGTCAAGACAGTCCCAAAAATAGAGAACAAAGAAAATTTCAATTCTATCCGTTCGAACCCGACCCGAGTTAGAAAATTCAAAAATAAATGCAAAAAAATTCTAAAAAAGAAAAAACATCATGCCGGCTTCATTTCAAGGCGAAACAGGTCAGGACAGGCCGAAAAATAGAGAACAAAAAAATTTCCTTCCTGTCCGTTCGAACCCTACCCGAGTTAGAATATTAAAAAATAAATGCCAAAAAATTCTAAAAATTAAAAAACATCATCCAGGCTTCATTTCAAGACGAAACGGGTCAGGACAGGCCGACAAATAGAGAACAAAAGAAATTTCTTTACTATCCGTTTGAACCTAACCCGAGTTAGAAAAATCAAAAATACATGCAAAAAATTTCTAAAAATTAAAAAACATCGTCCAGGTTTCATTCCAAGACGAAACGGGTGAAGAGAGGCCGAAAAATAGAGAACGAAAATAATTTCCTTCCAATCCGTTCGAACAAGACCCGAGTTAGAAAATTGAAAAATAAATGCAAAAAAATTCCAAAAATTAAAAAACATCATCCGGGCTTCATTGCAAGACGAAACGGGTGAGGACAGGCTGAAAAATAGAGAACAAAAAAAATTTCCTTCCTATCCGTTCGAACCCGATCCAGGTTAGAAAATTCAAAAATAAAAGCAAAAAAATTTTAAAAATTAAAAAACATCATTCAGGTTTCATTTCAAGACGAAACAGGAGAAGACCGGCCAAAAAATAGAGTATAAAAAAAATTTCTTTCCTATCCATTCGAACCCAACCCGAGTTACAGAATTCCAAAATAAATGCAAAAAAATTCTAAAAATTAAAAAACATTATCCAGGCTTCATGTCCAGAAGAAACGGGCCAGGACAGGACGAAAAATAGAGAACAAAAAAAATTTCCTTCCTATCCGTTCGAAGTAGACCCGAGTTATAAAATTCAAAAATAAATGCAAAAAAATTCTACAAATTAAAAAACATCATCCAGGCTTCATTTCCAAACTAAACGGGCCAGGACAGGCCGAAAAATAGAGAACAAAAATAAGTTCCTTCCTATCCGTTCGAACCTGGCCCAAGTTAGAAAATTCGAAAAGAAATGCAAAAAAATTTTAGAAATTAAAAAACGTCATCCAGACCTCATTTCAAGTCGAAACAGGTCAAGACAGGCCGAAAAATAGAGAACAAAGAAAATTTCAATTCTATCCGTTCGAACCCGACCCGAGTTAGAAAATTAAAAAATAAATGCAAAAAAATTCTAAAAAAGAAAAAACATCATGCCGGCTTCATTTCAAGGCGAAACAAGTCAGGACAGGCCGAAAAATAGAGAACAAAAAAATTTCCTTCCTGTCCGTTCGAACCCTACCCGAGTTAGAAAATTAAAAAATAAATGCAAAAAAATACTAAAAATTAAAAAACATCATCCAGGCTTCATTTCAAGACGAAACGGGTCAGGACAGGCCGACAAATAGAGAACAAAAGAAATTTCTTTCCTATCCGTTTGAACCTGACCCGAGTTAGAAAATTCAAAAATAAATGCAAAAAAATTCTAAAAATTAAAAAACATCGTCCAGGTTTCATTCCAAGACGAAACGGGTGAAGACAGGCCGAGAAATAGAGAACAAAAATAATTTCCTTCCAAACCGTTCGAACCCGACCCGAGTTAGAAAATTCAAAAATAAATGCAAAAAAATTTAAAAATTAAAAAACATCATCAGGGCTTCATTTCAAGACGAAACGGGTCAGGACAGGCCGAAAAATAGAGAAAAAAAAAATTTCCTTCCTATCCGTTCGAACCGACCCGAGTTAGAAAATTCAAAAATAAATGCAAAAAAATTTTAAAAATTAAAAACATCATCCGGGCTTCATTTCAAGACGAAACGGTCAGGACAGGCCGAAAAATAGAGAAAAAAAAAATTTCCTTTCTATCCGTTCGAACCTGACCCGAGTTAGAAAATTCAAAAATAAATGCAAAAAAATTTTAAAAATTAAAATACATCATCCGGGCTTCATTTTAAGACGAAACGAGTCAGGACAGGCCGAAAAATAGAGAAAAAAAAATTCCTTTCGATCCGTTCGAACCTGACCCGTGTTAGAAAATTCAAAAATAAATGCAAAAAAATTTTAAAAATTAAAAAACATCATCCGGGCTTCATTTCAAGACGAAACGGGTGAGGACAGGCCGAGAAATAGAGAACAAAAAAAATTTCCTTCCTATCCGTTCGAACCCGACCCAAGTTAGAAAATTCAAAAATAAATGCAAAAAAATTTTAAAAATTAAAAAACATCATTCAGGTTTCATTTCGAGACGAAATGGGAGAAGACCGGCCAAAAGTAGAGTATAAAAAAAATTTCTTTCCTATCCATTCAAACCCGACCCGAGTTAGAGAATTCAAAAATAAATGCAAAAAAATTCAAAAAATTAAAAAAGAACATCCAGGCTTCATGTCCAGACGTAACGGGCCAGGACAGGCCGAAAAATAGAGAAGAAAAAAAATTTCCTTCCTATCCATTCGAACCAGACCCGAGTTATAAAATTCAAAAATAAATGCAAAAAATTCTAAAAATTAAAAAACATCATCCAAGCTTCATTTCCAGACTAAACAGGCCAAGACAGGCCGAAAAATAGAGAACAAAAATAAGTTCCTTCCTATCCGTTCGAACCCGACCCGAGTTAGAAAATTCAAAAATAAATGCAAAAAAATTTTAAAAATTAAAAAACATCATCCGGGCTTCATTTCAATACGACACGGGTCAGGACAGGCCGAAAAATAGAGAACAAAAAAAATTTCCTTCGTATCAGTTCGAACCCGACCCGGGTTAGAGAATTTAAAATTAAATGCAAAAAAATTTTACAAATTAAAAAACATCATCCAGACTTCATTTCAAGAAGAAACGGGCCAGGACTGGCCGAAAAAAAGAGAACAAAAATAATTTCCTTCTTATCCGTTCGAACCAGACACGAGTTAGAAAATTCAAAAATAAATGCAAAAAAATTCTAAAAACTAAACAACGTCATCCGCGCTTCATTTCAAGACGAAACGGGTCAGGACAGGCCAAAAAATAGAGAACAAAAAGAATTTCCCTCGTATCCGTTCGAACCCGACCCGAGTTAGAAAATTCAAAGATGAATGCAAAAAAATTCTAAAAATTAAACAAAGTCATCCGGGCTTCATTTCAAGACGAAACGGGTCAGGACTGAAAAATAGAGAACAAAAAAAATTTCCTTCCTATCCGTTCGAACCCGACCCGAGTTAGAAAATTCAAAAATAAATGCAAAAAAATTTAAAAAATTAAACAACGTCATCTGGGCTTCATTTCAAGACGAAACGGGTAAGGAAAAATAGAGAACAAAAAAAATTTCCTTCCTATCCGTTCGAACCCGACCCGTTAGAAAATTCAAAAATAAATGCAAAAAAATTTTAAAAATTAAAAAACCTCATCCAGACTTCATTTGACGAAACGGACCAGGACAGACCGAAAAAAAAAGAGAATAAAAATAATTTCCTTCCTATCCGTCGAACCAGACCCGAGTTAGAAAAATAAAAAAAAATGCAAATAAATTCTAAAAATTAAACAACGTCATCCGAGCTTCATTTCAAGATGAAACGGGTCAGGACAGGCCGAAAAATAGAGAACAAAAACAATTTCCTTCCTATACGTTCGAACATGGCCCAAGTTAGAAAATATGAAAAGAAATGCAAAAAAATTTTAAGAATTAAAAAACGTCATCCGGGCTTCATTTCAAGATGAAACGGGTCAGGACAGGCCGAAAAATAGGGAACAAAAACAATTTCCTTCCTATACGTTCGAACATGGCCCAAGTTAGAAAATTTGAAAAGAAGTGCAAAAAAATTCTAAAAATTAAACAACGTCATCCGGGCTTCATTTCAAGACGAAACGGGTCAGGACAGGCCGAAAAATAGAGAACAAAAATAATTTCCTTCCTATCCGTTCGAATCAGACCCGAGTTAGAAAAATAAAAAAAAAATGCAAATAAATTCTAAAAATTAAACAACGTCATCCGGGCTTCATTTCAAGATGAAACGGGTCAGGACAGGCCGAAAAATAGAGAACAAAAACAATTTCCTTCCTATACGTTCGAACATGGCCCAAGTTAGAAAATATGAAAAGAAATGCAAAAAAATTTTAAGAATTAAAAAACGTCATCCGGGCTTCATTTCAAGATGAAACGGGTCAGGACAGGCCGAAAAATAGGGAACAAAAACAATTTCCTTCCTATACGTTCGAACATGGCCCAAGTTAGAAAATTTGAAAAGAAGTGCAAAAAAATTCTAAAAATTAAACAACGTCATCCGGGCTTCTTTTCAACACGAAACGGGTCAGGACAGGCCGAAAAATAGAGAAACAAAATAATTTCCTTCCTATCCGTTCGAACCAAACCCGAGTTAGAAAATTCAAAAATAAATGCAAAAAAATTTTAAAAATTAAAAAACATCATCCAGACTTCATTTCAAGACGAAACGGGCCAGGACAGACAGAAAAAAAAAAGAGAACAAAAATAATTTCCTTCCTATCCGTTCGAACCAGACCCGAGTTAGAAAATTCAAAAAAAAATGTAAAAAAATTCTAAAAATTAAACAACGTCATCCGGGCTTCATTTCAAGATGAAACGGGTCAGGACAGGCTGAAAAATAGAGAACAAAAATAATTTCCTTCCTATCCGTTCGAACCAGACCCGAGTTAGAAAATTCAAAAATAAATGCAATAAAATTTTAAAAATTAAAAAACATCATCCAGACTTCATTTCAAGACGAAACGGGCCAGGACAGACCGAAAAAAAGAGAACAAAAATAATTTCCTTCCTATCCGTTCGAACCAGACCCGAGTTAGAAGATTAAAAAAAAAATGCAAAAAAATTCTAAAAATTAAACAACGTCATCTGGGCTTCAATTCAAGATGAAACGGGTCAGGACAGGCCGAAAAATAGAGAACAAAAACAATTTCCTTCCTATACGTTCGAAGATGGCCCAAGTTAGAAAATTTGAAAAGAAATGCAAAAAAATTTTAAAAATTAAAAAACGTCATCCAGGCTTCATTTCAAGACGAAACAGATCAGGACAGGCCAAAAAATTTGGAAAAAAGAAAATTTCAATCCTATCCGTCGAACCCGACCCGAGTTAGAAAATTCAAAAATAAATGCAAAAAAATTCTAAAAAAGAAAAAACATCATGCAGGCTTCATTTCAAGACAAAACAGGTCAGGACAGGCCGAAAAATAGAGAACAAAAAAATTTCCTTCCTATCCGTTCGAACCCTACACGAGTTAGAAAATTAAAAAATAAATGCAAAAAAATACTAAAAATTAAAAAACATCATCCAGGCTTCATTTCAAGACGAAACGGGTCAAGACAGGCCGACAAATAGAGAACAAAAGAAATTTCTTTCCTATTCGTTTGAACCCGACCCGAGTTAGAAAATTCAAAACTAAATGCAAAAAAATTCTAAAAATTAAAAAACATCATCCAGGTTTCATTTCAAGACGAAACGGGTGAAGACAGGCCGAAAAATAGAGAACAAAAATAATTTCCTTTCAAACCGTTCGAACCCGACCCGAGTTAGAAAATTCAAAAATAAATGCAAAAAAAATTTAAAAATTAAAAAACATCTTCAGGGCTTCATTTCAAGACGAAACGGGTCAGGACAGATCGAAAAATAGAGAACAAAAAAAATTTCCTTCCTATCCGTTCGAACCCGACCCGAGTTAGAGAATTCAACAATAAATGCAAAAAAATTTTAAAAATTAAAAAACATCATCCAGACTTCATTTCAAGAAGAAACGGGCCAGGACAGGTCGAAAAAAAGAGTACAAAAATAATTTCCTTCCTATCCGTTCGAACCTGGCCCAAGTTAGAAAATTCGAAAAGAAATGCAAAAACATTTTAAAAATTAAAAAACGTCATCCCGACTTCATTTCAAGACGAAACAGGTCAAGACAGTCCCAAAAATAGAGAACAAAAAAATTTCCTTCCTGTCCGTTCGAACCCTACCCGAGTTAGAAAATTAAAAAATAAATGCCAAAAAATTCTAAAAATTAAAAAACATCATCCAGGCTTCATTTCAAGACGAAACGGGTCAGGACAGGCCGACAAATAGAGAACAAAAGAAATTTCTTTACTATCCGTTTGAACCTGACCCGAGTTAGAAAAATCAAAAATACATGCAAAAAATTTCTAAAAATTAAAAAACATCGTCCAGGTTTCATTCCAAGACGAAACGGGTGAAGAGAGGCCGAAAAATAGAGAACAAAAATAATTTCCTTCCAATCCGTTCGAACAAGACCCGAGTTAGAAAATTGAAAAATAAATGCAAAAAAATTCCAAAAATTAAAAAACATCATCCGGGCTTCATTTCAAGACGAAACGGGTGAGGACAGGCTGAAAAATAGAGAACAAAAAAAATTTCCTTCCTATCCGTTCGAACCCGATCCAGGTTAGAAAATTCAAAAATAAATGAAAAAAAAATTTTAAAAATTAAAAAACATCATTCAGGTTTCATTTCAAGACGAAACAGGAGAAGACCGGCCAAAAAATAGAGTATAAAAAAAATTTCTTTCCTATCCACTCGAACCCAACCCGAGTTACAGAATTCCAAAATAAATGCAAAAAAATTCTAAAAATTAAAAAACATTATCCAAGCTTCATGTCCAGAAGAAACGGGCCAGGACAGGCCGAAAAATAGAGAACAAAAAAAATTTCCTTCCTATCCGTTCGAACCAGACCCGAGTTAGAAAATTCAAAAATAAATGCAAATAAATTCTAAAAATTAAACAACGTCATCCGGGCTTCATTTCAAGATGAAACGGGTCAGGACAGGCCGAAAAATAGAGAACAAAAACAATTTCCTTCCTATACGTTCGAACATGGCCCAAGTTAGAAAATATGAAAAGAAATGCAAAAAAATTTTAAGAATTAAAAAACGTCATCCGGGCTTCATTTCAAGATGAAACGGGTCAGGACAGGCCGAAAAATAGGGAACAAAAACAATTTCCTTCCTATACGTTCGAACATGGCCCAAGTTAGAAAATTTGAAAAGAAGTGCAAAAAAATTCTAAAAGTTAAACAACGTCATCCGGGCTTCTTTTCAAGACGAAACGGGTCAGGACAGGCCGAAAAATAGAGAACTAAAATAATTTCCTTCCTATCCGTTCGAACCAGACCCGAGTTAGAAAATTCAAAAATAAATGCAAAAAAATTTTAAAAATTAAAAAACATCATCCAGACTTCATTTCAAGACGAAACGGGCCAGGACAGACAGAAAAAAAAAAGAGAACAAAAATAATTTCCTTCCTATCCGTTCGAACCAGACCCGAGTTAGAAAATTCAAAAAAAAATGTAAAAAAATTCTAAAAATTAAACAACGTCATCCGGGCTTCATTTCAAGATGAAACGGGTCAGGACAGGCTGAAAAATAGAGAACAAAAATAATTTCCTTCCTATCCGTTCGAACCAGACCCGAGTTTGAAAATTCAAAAATAAATGCAATAAAATTTTAAAAATTAAAAAACATCATCCAGACTTCATATCAAGACGAAACGGGCCAGGACAGACCGAAAAAAAGAGAACAAAAATAATTTCCTTCCTATCCGTTCGAACCAGACCCGAGTTAGAAGATTAGAAACAAAATGCAAAAAAGTTCTAAAAATTAAACAACGTCATCTGGGCTTCAATTCAAGATGAAACGGGTCAGGACAGGCCGAAAAATAGAGAACAAAAACAATTTCCTTCCTATACGTTCGAAGATGGCCCAAGTTAGAAAATTTGAAAAGAAATGCAAAAAAATTTTAAAAATTAAAAAACGTCATCCAGGCTTCATTTGAAGACGAAACGGGTCAAGGACGGCCGAATAGAGAAAAAAACATTTCCTTTCCTATAGTTCGAGTTGGCAGTTAGAAATTGAAGAAATCGCAAAAAATTTTAATTAACGTCATCCAGGCTTCATTTCAAGACGAAACAGAATCAGGCGGCCAAAAATTTTGAGAAAAAATTTCTCCTTTCCGTCCGCCGTTAGTTCAAAAATATGAAATTCTAGCTCTGCGGTTCATTTCAAGACAAACAGGTCAGGACAGGCCGAAAAAATAGAGAACAAAAAAATTTCCCTTCCTATCCGTTCGAACCCTCGGTTGAAAATTAATGTGCTCTTTAAACATCATCCACTGTCATTTCAGCGACGGGTCGGGCGACAAATAGAGAACAAAAAGAAATTTCTTTTTCCTATTCCCGTTGAACCCGACCCGAGTTAGAAATTAAAACTAAAATGCAAAAAAAATTCTAAAAATTAAAAAAACATCATCCAGGTTTCAATTTCAAGACAAACGGGTGAAGACAGGCCGAAAATAGAGAACAAAAATAATTCCTTTCAAACCCGTTCGAACCCGGACCCCCGAGTAGAGAATTTCAAAAATAAATGCAAAAAAAAAATTTAAAAATTAAAAAACATCTTCAGGGCTTCATTTCAAGACGAAACGGGTCAGGACAGATCGAAAAATAGAGAACAAAAAAAATTTCCTTCCTATCCGTTCGAACCCGACCCGAGTTAGAGAATTCAACAATAAATGCAAAAAAATTTTAAAAATTAAAAAACATCATCCAGACTTCATTTCAAGAAGAAACGGGCCAGGACAGGTCGAAAAAAAGAGTACAAATATAATTTTCTTCCTATCCGTTCGAACCTGGCCCAAGTTAGAAAATTCGAAAAGAAATGCAAAAACATTTTAAAAATTAAAAAACGTCATCCCGACTTCATTTCAAGACGAAACAGGTCAAGACAGTCCCAAAAATAGAGAACAAAGAAAATTTCATTTCTATCCGTTCGAACCCGACCCGAGTTAGAAAATTCAAAAATAAATACAAAAAAATTCTAAAAAAGAAAAAACATCATGCCGGCTTCATTTCAAGGCGAAACAGGTCAGGACAGGCCGAAAAATAGAGAACAAAAAAATTTCCTTCCTGTCCGTTCGAACCCTCCCCGAGTTAGAAAATTAAAAAATAAATGCCAAAAAATTCTAAAAATTAAAAAACATCATCCAGGCTTCATTTCAAGACGAAACGGGTCAGGACAGGCCGACAAATAGAGAACAAAAGAAATTTCTTTACTATCCGTTTGAACCTGACCCGAGTTAGAAAAATAAAAAATACATGCAAAAAATTTCTAAAAATTAAAAAACATCGTCCAGGTTTCATTCCAAGACGAAACGGGTGAAGAGAGGCCGAAAAATAGAGAACAAAAATAATTTCCTTCCAATCCGTTCGAACGAGACCCCAGTTAGAAAATTGAAAAATAAATGCAAAAAAATTCCAAAAATTAAAAAATATCATCCGGGCTTCATTTCAAGACGAAACGGGTGAGGACAGGCTGAAAAATAGAGAACAAAAAAAATTTCCTTCCTATCCGTTCGAACCCGATCCAGGTTAGAAAATTCAAAAATAAATGCAAAAAAATTTTAAAAATTAAAAAACATCATTCAGGTTTCATTTCAAGACGAAACAGGAGAAGACCGGCCAAAAAATAGAGTATAAAAAAAATTTCTTTCCTATCCATTCGAACCTAACCCGAGTTAGAGAATTCCAAAATAAATGCAAAAAAATTCTAAAAATTAAAAAACATCATCCAGGCTTCATGTCCAGACGTAACGGTCCAGGACAGGCCGAAAAATAGAGAAGAAAAAAAATTTCCTTCCTATCCGTTCGAACCAGACCCGAGTTATAAAATTCAAAAATAAATGCAAAAAATTCTAAAAATTAAAAAACATCATCCAGACTTCATTTCAAGACTAAACGGGCCAGGACAGACCGAAAAAAGAGAACAAAAATAATTTCCTTCCTATCCGTTCGAACCAGACCCGAGTTAGAAAATTCAAAAAAAAATGCAAAAAAATTCTAAAAATTAAACAATGTCATCCGGGCTTCAATTCAAGATGAAACGGGTCAGGACAGGCCGAAAAATAGAGAACAAAAACAATTTCCTTCCTATACGTTCGAAGATGGCCCAAGTTAGAAAATTTGAAAAGAAATGCAAAAAAATTTTAAAAATTAAAAAACGTCATCCAGGCTTCATTTCAAGATGAAACAGATCAGGACAGGCCAAAAAATTTGGAAAAAAGAAAATTTCAATCCTATCCGTTCGAACACGACCCGAGTTAGAAAATTCAAAAATAAATGCAAAAAAATTCTAAAAAAGAAAAAACATCATGCAGGCTTCATTTCAAGACAAAATAGGTCAGGACAGGCCGAAAAATAGAGAAAAAAAAAATTTCCTTCCTATCCGTTCGAACCCTACACGAGTTAGAAAATTAAAAAATAAATGCAAAAAAATACTAAAAATTAAAAAACATCATCCAGGCTTCATTTCAAGACGAAACGTGTCAAGACAGGCCGACAAATAGAGAACAAAAGAAATTTCTTTCCTATTCGTTTGAACCCGACCCGAGTTAGAAAATTCAAAACTAAATGCAAAAAAATTCTAAAGATTAAAAAACATCATCCAGGTTTCATTTCAAGACGAAATGGGTGAAGACAGGCCGAAAAATAGAGAACAAAAATGATTTCCTTCCAAACCGTTCGAACCCGACCCGAGTTAGAAAATTCAAAAATAAATGCAAAAAAATTTTAAAAATTAAAAAACATCTTCAGGGCTTCATTTCAAGACGAAACGGGTCAGGACAGACCGAAAAATAGAGAACAAAAAAAATTTCCTTCCTATCCGTTCGAACCCGACCCGAGTTAGAGAATTCAACAATAAATGCAAAAAAATTTTAAAAATTAAAAAACATCATCCAGACTTCATTTCAAGACGAAACGGGCCAGGACAGACCGAAAAAAAGAGAACAAAAATAATTTCCTTCCTATCCGTTCGAACCAGACCCGAGTTAGAAGATTAAAAAAAAAATGCAAAAAAATTCTAAAAATTAAACAACGTCATCTGGGCTTCAATTCAAGATGAAACGGGTCAGGACAGGCCGAAAAATAAAGAACAAAAACAATTTCCTTCCTATACGTTCGAAGATGGCCCAAGTTAGAAAATTTGAAAAGAAATGCAAAAAAATTTTAAAAATTAAAAAACATCATCCAGGCTTCATTTGAAGACGAAACAGATCAGGAGAGGCCAAAAA